>NW_027422629.1:555687-683187 GCF_048934315.1 Petromyzon marinus
GGTGGTGATGGTGGTGATGGTGGTGGTGGTGGAGGTGGAGGTGATGGTGGTGATGGTGCACGTGGTGGTGGTGGTGATGGTGGTGGTGGTGGAGGTGTTGGTGTTGGTGAAGGTGGTGGTGATGGTGGTGATGGTGGTGGTGGTGGACGTGGTGGTGGTGGTGGTGATTGTGGTGATGGTGGTGGTGGTGGTGGTGATGGTGGTGGTGGTGATGGTGGTGGACGTGGTGGTGGTGGTGGTGGTAGTGGTGGTGATGGTGGTGGACGTGGTGGTGGTGGTGATGGTGGTGATGGTGGTGGTGGTGGTGATGGTGGTGATGGTGGTGGTGGTGGTGGTGATGGTGGTGGTGGTGGTGATGGTGGTGGTGGTGGTGGACGTGGTGGTGGTGGTAGTGGTGGTGATGGTGGTGGACGTGGTGGTGGTGGTGGTGGTGGAGGTGATGGTGAAGGTGGTGAAGGTGTTGGTGTTGGTGGTGGTGTAGGTGGTGGTGATGGTGGTGATGGAGGTGATGGTGGTGGTGGCGGTGGTGGCGGTGGTGCACGTGGTGGTGGTGATGGTAGTGATGGTGGAAGTGATGGTGAAGGTGGTGGTGGTGCACGTGGTGGTGGTGGTGAAAGTGATGGTGGAGGTGATGGTGGTGATGGTGGAGGTGATGGTGGACGTGGTGATGGAGGTGGTGTTGGTGATGGTGGACGTGGTGATGTTGGTGGTGGTGATGGTGGTGATGGTGGAGGTGATGGTGGTGATGGTGGTGGAGGTGATGGTGGAGGTGGTGGTGGTGGTGGTGAAAGTGATGGTGGAGGTGATGGTGGAGGTGATGGTGGAGGTGGTGGAGGTGATGGCGTTGATGGTGGTGGAGGAGGTGGTGATGGTGGTGATGGTGGAGGTGATGGTGATGGTGGTGATGATGGTGGTGGTGATGGTGGAGGTGATGGTGGTGATGGTGGTGATAGTGGAGGTGATGGTGGTGGTGATGGTTGTGATGGTGATGATGGTGGTGATGATGGTTAGCACCGCACTGCGAGACCCGAGTTAAATTCCCGCTCACAGCCATCTAGAACTCCCTCCCCCCCTCACTACCATCACCCACGACCACCATCACCACCATCACCACCACCATCACCACCATCACCACCATCACCACCACTACCATCACCACCATCACTCACCACCATCAACACCATCAACCACGACCATCATCCACGACCATCACCACCATCACCACCACCACCACCATCATCACCACCATTACCCACTACCATCACCACCATTACCACCATCACTCACCACCATCACCTCACCACCATCACCACCATCACCCACTACCATCACTACCATCACCACCATTACCCACTACCATCACCACCATCACCACCATCACTCACCACCATCACTACCATCACCCACTACCATTACCACCATCACCACCATCACTCACTACCATCACTACCATCACCACCATCACCCACTACCATCACCATCATCACCACCATCACTCACTACCATCACCACCATCACTACCATCACCACCATCACTCACTACCATCACCATCACCCACTACCATCACCACCATCACTACCATCACCACCATCACTCACTACCATCACCACCATCACTACCATCACTCACCACCATCACCACCATCACTCACCACCATCACTACCATCACCACCATCACTCACTACCATCACCACCATCACCACCATCACCCACTACCATCACCACCATCACCACCATCACTCACCATCACTCACTACCATCACCACCATCACCCACTACCATCACCACCATCACCACCATGACTCACTACCATCACCACCATCACCACCATCACTCACTACCATCACCACCATCACTACCATCACCACCATTACTCACCACCATCACCATCACCCACTACCATCACCACCATCACCACCATCACCACCATCACCATCACCCACTACCATCACCACCATCACCACCATCACCACTACCATCACCACCATCACCACCATCACCCACTACCATCACCACCATCACCACCATCACCCACTACCATCACCACCATCACTCACCACCATCACTACCATCACCACCATCACCACCATCACCCACTACCATCACCCACTACCATTACCACCATCACCACCATCACTCACCACCATCACTACCATCACTACCATCACCACCATCACTCACTACCATTACCACCATCACCACCACCATCACCACCACCATCACTACCATCACCACCAACACCCACTACCATCACCCACTACCATCACCACCATCACTCACTACCATCACCACCATTACCACCATCACTACCATCACTCACTACCATCACTATCATCACCACCATCATCACCAACTACCATCACCACCATCACCCACTACCATCACCACCATCACTACCATCACCACCATCACCACCATCACTATCATCACTATCATCACCAACTACCATCACCACCATCATCCCTACCATCACCACCATCACCACCATCATCCACTACCATCACCACCATCACCACCATCACCACCATGACCCACTACCATCACCACCATCACCACCATCACCCACTACCATCACTATCATCACCCACTACCATCACCACCATCACCCACTACCATCACCACCATCACCCACTACCATCACCACCATCACCCACTACCATCACCACCATCACCCACTACCATCACCACCATCACCCACTACCATCACCATCATCACCACCATCACTCACTACCATCGCCACCATCACTACCATCACCATCATCACTCACTACCATCACCATCACCTACTACCATCACCACCATCACTACCATCACCCACTACCATCACCACCATCACTACCATCACTCACCACCATCACCACCATCACTCACCACCATCACTACCATCACCACCATCACTCACTACCATCACCACCATCACCACCATCACCCACTACCATCACCACCATCACCACCATCACTCACCATCACTCACTACCATCACCACCATCACCCACTACCATCACCACCATCACCACCATGACTCACTACCATCACCACCATCACCACCATCACTCACTACCATCACCACCATCACTACCATCACCACCATCACTCACCACCATCACCATCACCCACTACCATCACCACCATCACCACCATCACTCACTACCATCACCACCATCACCATCACCACCATCACCCACTACCATCACCACCATCACCACCATCACCCACTACCATCACCACCATCACCACCATCACCCACTACCATCACCACCATCACTCACCACCATCACTACCATCACCACCATCACCACCATCACCCACTACCATCACCCACTACCATCACCACCATCACCACCATCACTCACCACCATCACCCCCATCACCCACTACCATCACCCACTACCATTACCACCATCACCACCATCACTCACCACCATCACTACCATCACTACCATTACCACCATCACCACCACCATCACCACCATCACCACCACCATCACTACCATCACCACCATCACCCACTACCATCACCCACTACCATCACCACCATCACTCACTACCATCACCACCATTACCACCATCACTACCATCACTCACTACCATCACTATCATCACCACCATCATCACCAACTACCATCACCACCATCACCCACTACCATCACCACCATCACTATCATCACTATCATCACCAACTACCATCACCACCATCATCCACTACCATCACCACCATCACCACCATCATCCACTACCATCACCACCATCACCACCATGACCCACTACCATCACCACCATCACCACCATCACCCACTACCATCACTATCATCACCCACTACCATCACCACCATCACCCACTACCATCACCACCATCACCCACTACCATCACCACCATCACCCACTACCATCACCACCATCACCCACTACCATCACCACCATCACTCACCACCATCACCACCATCACCCACTACCATCACCACCATGACCACCAATATCACCCAATACCACCACCCCCATCACCACAACCACCACCATCACCCCCATAACCACCATCCCCCATCACCACCATCACCACCATCACTCACCACCATCACTCACCACCACCACCACCATCACTCACCACCATCACCACCATCACTCACCATCACTCACTACCATCACTACCATCACCACCATCACCCACTACCATCACTACCATCACCACCACCATCACCACCATCACTCACTACCATCACCCACTACCATCACCACCATCACTCACTACCATCACCCACTACCATCACCACCATCACTCACTACCATCACCACCATCACCACCACCCCATCACCACCACCCCCATCACCACCACCCCCATCACCACCATCACCCCCATCACCACCATCACCACCATCACCCCCATCACCACCACCCCCATCACCCCCACCACCACCACCCCCATCACCCCCATCACCACCACCCCCATCACCACCACCCCCATCACCCCCACCACCACCACCCCCATCACCCCCATCACCACCACCCCCATCACCACCACCCCCATCACCACCCCACCACCACCACCCCCATCACCACCACCCCCATCACCACCCCATCACCCCCATCACCACCACCCCCATCACCACCACCCCCATCACCACCACCCCCATCACCACCCCATCACCCCCATCACCACCACCCCCATCACCACCATCACCCCCATCACCACCACCCCCATCACCACCTCCATCACCACCACCCCCATCACCCCCATCACCACCACCCCCATCACCACCACCCCCATCACCACCACCCCCACCACCCCCATCACCACCACCCCCATCACCACCACCCCCATCACCCCCATCACCACCATCACCACCACCCCCATCACCACCACCCCCATCACCATCATCACCATCACCACCATCACCCCCATCACCACCACCCCCATCACCCCCATCACCCCCACCATCACCACCACCACCACCATCACCACCACCCCCATCACCATCATCACCATCACCACCACCCCCATCACCCCCATCACCACCACCACCATCACCACCACCCCCATCACCACCACCCCCATCACCACCACCCCCATCACCACCACCCCCATCACCACCATCACCACCACCCCCATCACCACCACCCCCATCACCACCATCACCACCACCCCCATCACCACCACCCCCATCACCACCACCCCCATCACCACCATCACCATCACCCCCATCACCACCATCACCATCACCACCACCATCACCACCACCCCCATCACCCCCATCACCCCCATCACCACCACCCCCATCACCCCCATCACCACCATCACCATCACCCCCATCACCCCCATCACCACCACCCCCATCACCCCCACCACCACCACCCCCATCACCTGTTCGCGATGTCACGTGGCCCACTAGGCAGTGCGTCACTGCGAGCAGCAGCACCACCACGTGACTGCGTGCTCCCAGCATGCCTTGCGTCTGCACGTAGAGCAGGCAGACAACCACATGCATCACGTGGTCACACCGAGCCGTGACGCAGCACAACTCACGTGGTAATCATCAGCAGCATCATCAGAATCAGCATCATCATCAGCAGCAGCATCATGATCATCAGAAGCTTCATCAGCAGCATCATTATCATCAGCAGCAGCATCATCACGATCATCACGATCATCAGCATCAGCAGCTTTAGCAGCATCACGATCATCAGCATCAGCAGCTTTAGCAGCATCACGATCATCAGCAGCAGCAACATCATCAGCAGCAACAGCATCAGCAGGAATATCATCATCAGCAACATCATCATCACCATCAGCAACATCAGCAACATCATGGTCGTCAGGATTATCATCAGCTGGTGTGTGTGGCGAGTGAGTGTACTGGTGAGTGTACTGGTGAGTGTACAGGTGAGTGTACTGGTGTGTGTGGCGAGTGAGTGAGTGTACTGGTGAGTGAGTGTACTGGTGAGTGTACTGGTGAGTGAGTGTACTGGTGAGTGTACTGGTGAGTGTACAGGTGAGTGAGTGTACAGGTGAGTGTACTGGTAGGTGAGTGTACTGGTGAGTGAGTGTACTTGTAGGTGAGTGTACTGGTGAGTGTACAGGTGAGTGTACTGGTGAGTGTACAGGTGAGTGTACAGTTGAGTGAGTGTACAGGTGAGTGAGTGTACAGGTGAGTGGACAGGTGAGTGAGTGTACAGGCGAATGAGTGTACAGGTCAGTGAGTGGACAGGTGAGTGAGTGGACAGGTGAGTGAGTGGACAGGTGAGTGGATAGGTGAGTGGTGAGTGTACAGGTGAGTGTACAGTTGAGTGAGTGTACTGGTGAGTGAGTGTACAGGTGAGTGTACTGGTAGGTGAGTGTACAGGTGAGTGTACTGGTGAGTGTACAGGTGAGTGTACAGTTGAGTGAGTGTACAGGTGAGTGAGTGTACAGGTGAGTGAGTGTACAGGTGAGTGGACAGGTGAGTGAGTGTACAGGCGAATGAGTGTACAGGTGAGTGAGTGGACAGGTGAGTGAGTGGACAGGTGAGTGGTGAGTGTACAGGTGAGTGTATAGGTGAGTGTACAGGTGAGTAGTGAGTGTACAGGTAAGTGGTGAGTGTACAGGTGAGTAGTGAGTGTGAAGGTGAGTGGTGAGTGTACAGGTGAGTGTATAGGTGAGTGTACAGGTGAGTGGTGAGTGAGTGTACAGGTGAGTGGTGAGTGTACAGGTGAGTGTATAGGTGAGTGTACAGGTGAGTAGTGGTGAGTGTACAGGTGAGTAGTGGTGAGTGTACAGGTGAGTAGTGAGTGTACAGGTGAGTGGTGAGTGAGCGTACAGGTGAGTAGTGAGTGTACAGGTGAGTGGTGAGGGTATAGGTGAGTGTGAAGGTGAGTGGTGAGTGTACAGGTGAGTGGTGAGCGTGAAGGTGAGTGTACAGGTGAGTAGTAAGTGTACAGGTGAGTAGTGGTAAGTGTACAGGTGAGTAGTGAGTGTACAGGTGAGTGGTGGTGAGTGTACAGGTGAGTGGTGAGTGTACAGGTAAGTGGTGAGCGTGAAGGTGAGTGTACAGGTGAGTGAGTGTACAGGTGAGGTGAGTGTACAGGTGAGTGAGTGTACAGGTGAGTAGTGAGTGTACAGGTGAGTGGTGAGGGTACAGGTGAGTGTGAAGGTGAGTGGTGAGTGTACAGGTGAGTGGTGAGTGTACAGGTGAGTAGTGAGTGAGTGTACAGGTGAGTAGTGAGTGGTGAGGGTACAGATGAGTGGTGAGTGAGTGTACAGGTGAGTGTGAGTGTACAGGTGAGTGTGAAGGTGAGTGTACAGGTGAGAAGTGAGTGTACAGGTGAGTGGTGAGGATACAGGTGAGTGTGAAGGTGAGTGTACAGGTGAGTAGTGAGTGAGTGTACAGGTGAGTGGTGAGTGAGTGTACAGGTGAGTGGTGAATGTACAGGTGAGGGTACAGGTGAGAGGTGAGTGTACAGGTGAGTAGTGAGTGTGAAGGTGAGTGGTGAGTGTACAGGTGAGTAGTGAGTGGTGAGTGTACAGGTGAGTGGTGAGTGTACAGGTGAGTAGTGGTGAGTGTACATGTGAGTAGTGGTGAGTGTACAGGTGAGTGGTGAGTGTACAGGCGAGTGTGAAGGTGAGTGTACAGGTGAGTGGTGAGTGTACAGGTGAGTGGTGAGTGGTGAGTGTACAGGTGAGTGTACAGGTGAGTAGTGGTGAGTGTACAGGTGAGTGGTGAGTGTACAGGTGAGTGGTGAGTGTACAGGTGAGTGGTGAGTGGTGAGTGTACAGGTGAGTGGTGAGTGTACAGGTGAGTAGTGGTGAGTGTACAGGTGAGTGGTGAGTGTACAGGTGAGTGGTGAGTGTACAGGTGAGTGTGAAGGTTAGTGTACAGGTGAGTAGTGAGTGTGAAGGTGAGTAGTGAGTGTACAGGTGAGTGGTGAGTGTAAAGGTGAGTGCGAGTGTGCAGGTGAGTGGTGAGTGTACAGGTGAGTAGTGAGTGGTGAGTGTACAGGTGAGTGGTGAGTGTACAAGTGAGTGGTGAGTGTACAGGTGAGTAGTGGTGAGTGTACAGGTGAGTGGTGAGTGTACAGGTGAGTGTGAAGGTGAGTGTACAGGTGAGTAGTGAGTGTGAAGGTGAGTGGTGAGTGCACAGGTGAGTAGTGGTGAGTGTACATTTGAGTAGTGGTGAGTGTACAGGTGAGTAGTGAGTGGTGAGTGTACAGGTGAGTGGTGAGTATACAGGTGAGTGGCGAGTGGTGAGTGTACAGGTGAGTAGTGGTGAGTGTACAGGTGAGTGGTGAGTGTACAGGTGAGTGTGAAGGTGAGTGTACAGGTGAGTAGTGAGTGTGAAGGTGAGTAGTGAGTGCACAGGTGAGTAGTGGTGAGTGTACAGTTGAGTGGTGAGTCTACAGGTGAGTGGTGAGTGTACAAGTGAGTGTGAAGGTGAGTGTGTAGGTGAGTGTACAGGTGAGTGTGAAGGTGAGTGTACAGGGGAGTGGTGAGTGTACAGGTGAGTAGTGGTGAGTGTACAGGTGAGTAGTGGTGAGTGTACAGGTGAGTGGTGAGTGAGCGTACAGGTGAGTAGTGAGTGTACAGGTGAGTGTGAAGGTGAGTGGTGAGTGTACAGGTGAGTCGTGAGTGTACAGGTGAGTGAGTGTATAGGTGAGTGTACAGGTGAGTATTGGTGAGTGTACAGGTGAGTGTACAGGTGAGTGGTGAGTGAGTGTACAGGTGAGTGTACAGGTGAGTGTACAGGTGAGTGGTGAGTGAGCGTACAGGTGAGTAGTGAGTGTACAGTTGAGTGGTGAGGGTACAGGTGAGTGCGAAGGTGAGTGGTGAGTGTACAGGTGAGTGTATAGGTGAGTGTACAGGTGAGTATTGGTGAGTGTACAGGTGAGTGTACAGGTGAGTGGCGAGTGTACATGTGAGTGTATAGGTGAGTGTACAGGTGAGTAGTGGTGAGTGTACAGGTGAGTGTACAGGTGAGTGGTGAGTGAGTGTACAGGTGAGTGAGTGTACAGCTGAGTGTACAGGTGAGTAGTGGTGAGTGTACAGGTGAGTGTATAGGTGAGTGTACACGTGAGTAGTGGTGAGTGTACAGGTGAGTGGTGAGTGTACAGGTGAGTGGTGAGTGTACAGGTGAGTGAGTGTACAGGTGAGTGAGTGTACAGGTGAGTGTACAGGTGAGTGTACAGGTGAGTAGTGAGTGAGTGTACAGGTGAGTGTACAGGTGAGTGAGTGTACAGGTGAGTAGTGGTGGGTATACAGGTGAGTAGTGGTGAGTGTACAGGTGAGTGGTGAGTGTACAGGTGAGTGGTGAGTGTACAGGTGAGTAGTGGTGAGTGTACAGTTGAGTAGTGGTGAGTGTACAGGTGAGTGGTGAGTGAGTGTACAGGTGAGTGAGTGTACAGGTGAGTGTACAAGTGAATGGTGGTGAGTGTACAGGTGAGTGTACAGGTGAGTGTATAGGTGAGTAGTGGTGAGTAGTGGTGAGTGTACAGGTGGGTGGTGGTGAGTGTGTAGGTGAGTGTACAGGTGAGTGTATAGGTGAGTGTACAGGTGAGTGTACAGGTGAGTGGTGGTGAGTGTGCAGGTGAGTAGTGGTGAGTGTACAGGTGAGTGGTGGTGAGTGTACAGGTGAGTAGTGGTGAGTGTATAGGTGAGTGTACAGGTGAGTGTACAGGTGAGTGGTGGTGAGTGTACAGGTGAGTGGTGGTGAGTGTACAGGTGAGTGGTGGTGAGTGTACAGGTGAGTGTACAGGTGAGTGGTGGTGAGTGTACAGGTGAGTGAGTGTACAGGTGAGTGTACAGGTGAATGGTGGTGAGTGTACAGGTGAGTGTACAGGTGAGTGTACAGGTGAGTGTGGTGGTGAGTGTACAGGTGAGTAGTGGTGAGTGTACAGGTGAGTGAGTGTACAGGTGAGTGTACAGGTGAGTGTACAGGTGAGTAGTGGTGAGTGTACAGGTGAGTGGTGAGTGGTGAGTGGTAGTGAGTGTACAGGTGAGTGGTGAGTGTATAGGTGAGTGTACAGGTGAGTGGTGGTGAGTGTACAGGTGAGTGGTGGTGAGTGTACAGGTGAGTGGTGGTGAGTGTGAAGGTGAGTGGTGGTGAGTGTGAAGGTGAGTGGTGGTGAGTGTACAGGTGAGTGGTGGTGAGTGTGAAGGTGAGTGGTGGTGAGTGTGAAGGTGAGTGGTGGTGAGTGTGAAGGTGAGTGGTGGTGAGTGTACAGGTGAGTGGTGGTGAGTGTACAGGTGAGTGGTGGTGAGTGTACAGGTGAGTGTACAGGTGAGTGTACAGGTGAGTGGTGGTGAGTGTACAGGTGAGTGGTGGTGAGTGTACAGGTGAGTGGTGGTGAGTGTACAGGTGAGTGGTGGTGAGTGTACAGGTGAGTGGTGGTGAGTGTGAAGGTGAGTGGTGGTGAGTGTACAGGTGAGTGGTGGTGAGTGTGAAGGTGAGTGGTGGTGAGTGTACAGGTGAGTGGTGGTGAGTGTACAGGTGAGTGGTGGTGAGTGTGAAGGTGAGTGGTGGTGAGTGTGAAGGTGAGTGTACAGGTGAGTGGTGAGTGAGTGTACAGGTGAGTGTACAGGTGAGTGGTGGTGAGTGTACAGGTGAGTGGTGGTGAGTGTACAGGTGAGTGGTGGTGAGTGTACAGGTGAGTGGTGAGTGGTGAGTGGTAGTGAGTGTACAGGTGAGTGGTGAGTGTATAGGTGAGTGTACAGGTGAGTGGTGGTGAGTGTACAGGTGAGTGGTGGTGAGTGTACAGGTGAGTGGTGGTGAGTGTACAGGTGAGTGGTGGTGAGTGTACAGGTGAGTGGTGGTGAGTGTACAGGTGAGTGTACAGGTGAGTGTACAGGTGAGTGGTGGTGAGTGTACAGGTGAGTGGTGGTGAGTGTACAGGTGAGTGGTGAGTGGTAGTGAGTGTACAGGTGAGTGGTGAGTGTATAGGTGAGTGTACAGGTGAGTGGTGGTGAGTGGTGGTGAGTGTACAGGTGAGTGGTGGTGAGTGTACAGGTGAGTGGTGGTGAGTGTACAGGTGAGTGGTGGTGAGTGTACAGGTGAGTGGTGGTGAGTGTACAGGTGAGTGGTGGTGAGTGTACAGGTGAGTGGTGGTGAGTGTACAGGTGAGTGGTGGTGAGTGTACAGGTGAGTAGTGGTGAGTGTACAGGTGAGTGGTGGTGAGTGTACAGGTGAGTGGTGGTGAGTGTACAGGTGAGTGGTGGTGAGTGTACAGGTGAGTAGTGGTGAGTGTACAGGTGAGTGGTGGTGAGTGTACAGGTGAGTAGTGGTGAGTGTACAGGTGATTGGTGGTGAGTGTACAGGTGAGTGGTGGTGAGTGTACAAGTGAGTGGTGGTGAGTGTACAGGTGAGTGGTGAGTGTACAGGTGAGTGGTGGTGAGTGTACAGGTGAGTGGTGGTGAGTGTACAGGTGAGTGGTGGTGAGTGTACAGGTGAGTGGTGGTGAGTGTACAGGTGAGTGGTGGTGAGTGTACAGGTGAGTGTACAGGTGAGTGGTGGTGAGTGTACAGGTGAGTGGTGGTGAGTGTACAGGTGAGTGGTGGTGAGTGTACAGGTGAGTGGTGGTGAGTGTACAGGTGAGTGGTGAGTGGTGAGTGGTAGTGAGTGTACAGGTGAGTGGTGAGTGTACAGGTGAGTGTACAGGTGAGTGGTAGTGAGTGTACAGGTGAGTGGTGAGTGAGTGTACAGGTGAGTGTACAGGTGAGTGGTGGTGAGTGTACAGGTGAGTGGTGGTGAGTGTACAGGTGAGTGGTGGTGAGTGTGAAGGTTCCTCACCTTTGTTACCTCACCGACTGAGCACACCCTACCACCAACTTCCTGTGACCACGCCTCCCCTCCTCTCTACCCCTTCCGGAAGATTTTAAATAATTTACGAACGTCTTCCTTTTTTTTGTTACGCAACATCTTCCGGAAGAGGTAGACATCTTCCGGAAGCAACATTGGCCACTGTCTTCCGGAAGATACCCCGTGTCTCTACCTCTTCCGGAAGACGGTAGCTAATGTACGCACTATTGTTTTTTTCTCAACACCGTCATCCGGAAGAGGTAGACGTCTTCCGGAAGATATGTTGGCCGCAGTCTTCCGGAAGACACGCCATATCTCTACCTCTTCCGGAAGACTGTAGCTCATGTGCGCACTGTTGTCGTTTCTTTTCCACACCGTCATCCGGAAGAGGTAGATGTCTTCCGGAAGATATGTTGGCCGCTGTCTTCCGGAAGACACGCCATGTGTCTACCTCTTCCGGAAGACGGTAGCTTGTGTACCCACTGTTATTGTTTTTTTTAACATGATGTCATCCGGAAGAGGTGGACGTCTTCCGGAAGATATGTTGGCCGCAGTCTTCCGGAAGACACGCCATGTGTCTACCTCTTCCGGAAGACGGTAGCTTGTGTACCCACTGTTGTTGTTTTTTTTAACATGATGTCATCCGGAAGAGGTGGACGTCTTCCGGAAGATATGTTGGCCGCAGTCTTCCGGAAGACACGCCATGTGTCTACCTCTTCCGGAAGACGGTAGCTTGTGTACCCACTGTTGTTGTTTTTTTTTTAA
The DNA here is from genome assembly GCF_048934315.1 of Petromyzon marinus. NCBI lineage: Eukaryota > Metazoa > Chordata > Hyperoartia > Petromyzontiformes > Petromyzontidae > Petromyzon > Petromyzon marinus. The sequence continues at coordinate 568,212 of NW_027422629.1, forward strand.
CATGATGTCATCCGGAAGAGGTGGACGTCTTCCGGAAGATATGTTGGCCGCAGTCTTCCGGAAGACACGCCATGTGTCTACCTCTTCCGGAAGAGAGTAGCTTATGTCTGCACCGTTATTGTTTTTTTTAAACACTATGTCATCCGGAAGAGGTAGACGTCTTCCGGAAGCACTGATGGCCGTAGTCTTCCGGAAGACACGCCATGTCTCTACCTCTTCCGGAAGACGGGAAAGGCGTGGTGGGTGGGGGGGGCGTGGCAGTAAATAAAACAGACGGAAGACAACTTCCGTTTTTGGAAGAATTCCCTTCCCGTTTCGGCAAACGTATTCCACTAATTTTTAATTCACTTTATTTTAATTTTGCATTATTTTACTGTTATTATTTAGTTTTTCTATCTACGTGACTTCACCGAAAGAACCATAGAATATCAATTCCTGCAGTCGCGAAAGGTTTTGGACGACGTCTTCTGTTTTAGGAAGACGTCTTCCGTCTTCGAAAGATTTCTTCCGTTTTCGGAAGATTACTTCCGTGTTCGAAATCCGCCTTCCCCTGTTTTTTTGGTAGACGTCTTCCGTTTTCGGACGACGTCTTCCGATTTCGGAAGACCTCACAACAACACAACGCCGCAACGGGCGATAAAACTCGGACGACGTTGGCACTCCAGGTGGATCTGCCGGGCATTTCAGTCGGGCAAAACCATGACCTCCGACTCATGCACCTAGCCTGGCACAGCAGTCAACACAGGGCACCTGCAGGGTCTGTCACGTGACCTCCTGCACCTAGCCTGGCACGGCAGTCAACCCATGGCACCTGCTGGGTCTGTCCCGTGACCTCCGACTCATGCACCTAGCCTGGCACAGCAGTCAACACATGGCACCTGCAGGGTCTGTCACGTGACCTCCTGCACCTAGCCTGGCACAGCAGTCAACCCATGGCACCTGCTGGGTCTGTCCCGTGACCTCCTCATGCACCTAGCCTGGCACAGCAGTCAACCCATGGCACCTGCTGGGTCTGTCACGTGACCTCCGACTCATGCACCTAGCCTGGCACAGCAGTCAACACATGGCACCTGCAGGGTCTGTCACGTGACCTCCTACACCTAGCCTGGCACAGCAGTCAACCCATGGCACCTGCTGGGTCTGTCCCGTGACCTCCTCATGCACCTAGCCTGGCACAGCAGTCAACCCGTGGCACCTGCTGGGTCTGTCCCGTGACCTCCTCCTCCTGCACCTAGCCTGGCACAGCAGTCAACCCATGGCACCTGCTGGGTCTGTCCCATGAGCTGCACCTTGCCGCCCGGCGCTCCGCTCGTTGTTGTGAGCGTCGCTCCTCCGCCCTGCGTTGTTGTTGGAGGGCGACTGCCTCCAACTGCCCAGCAGCGTCCTTCACGAGCCTCCTCCACAGAGGCCGATCTTGACACCGCTGGTTCCAGTCATCGGCAAGTCCACTCAGCTCCACGTCCTCCTGTACCACATCACTCCATCTCTTCTCTAGCCCGTGCCGCGCCCGTTTAGCCCCCTCGATCCGGCCGAACAAAAGCTGTTTAAGCATGCGGTGGCTGGGCATGCAGGCTACATGACCCAGCCAACGCAGCCTTGCCTGCCGGAGGAGCTCACCGATGGGACCCTGCCCAGATCTTTCGAGGGTTTGTGAGCTCCTCACACAATCCAGCCTGGTTAAACCCAGGATGGATCGTAGGCAGGCCAGCCAAAATGTTTCTAACTGGCGAAGATATTCCATTCGAGGGGGTCCACGTTTCGTAAGTGTAGAGAAGGGAGGGAATGACTGTGGCCGAGAAGACCTGAAGCTTAGTGCGGAGCGACAGACCAGGTAGCTTCCACACAGCGTTACGCAACCGATGAAAAGATATTGCCGCTCGACTGATTCGGAGTGAGACCTCTGCTGTCAAACCGGAGCCGGTCATAAGCACACTGCCCAGGTATGGGGAACTCTCCACTCTTTCCACAACTGCCCCTTCACCAATTGGGAGTTGTGGGGGTGGAGTGTCCGATGGTACAAAATACCCAGGCAGGTGCTTAGTTTTGGTGGGGCTGATGGTAAGGCCCCACCTCTTAGTGGCACGCTCCAGTCTCAGCAGCAGCGTCTCCACCTCCTGCTCTGAGTAGCAATTACCAGATCATCGGCATACATAATATGGTTGATCAATAGGGAGCCATCCCTTGACCGCACCCGGGCATCGATCAGCCTCCCATTATATCTGTACCCGATGGAAATTTCTCCAGTATAGCTATTGAGGGCTTCACAAACTACGTGGTCGAAATAGATGTTAAATCATGTGGGAGCCAGAGGACATCCCTGTCGCACCCCAAGGTGTACAGGGAACGGCTCTGACTCCCGGCCACGTAGTTTTACCCGGGCCCGCTCACCATCATGAAGGTCCTTAATGATCGTGAGCAGAGGGTCAGGCACTCCAAAAGCACGAAGAACAACCCAGAGCCCAGGCCAACTGATGGTATCATAGGCCTTGACCAGGTCAATAAAGCAGAGATGTCTTGTTGGAATTCCCTACACCTCTGTTGTAGCAGACGGACAGAAAATATGGCATCTGTGCAGGACCGCCCTTTCCTGAAACTGCATTGGGGCTCCACACGCCTCTCCTCAGCGTGCCTGGCAAGGCGATGTTGAATAATCCTTGCCAGGACCTTTCCCGGCACACTGAGGAGTGAGAAGCCCCTGTAGTTGTTACAGTCTGTGCGGTCCCCCTTAATTAAAAGGGGGACCACCAGGGCATCCTTCCAATCCTGCGGAACCCGTCCAGTGGTCAAGACTGTTGTTATGATGTCATATAGGGCAGTCTGTGCACAAACGCCACCCTCCCTCAGCATTTCGCTTGGGAGATCATCTCTGCCCGCTGCCTTTCCTGGTCTCTGGATCGCCTTCAGTACTTCCTCAACAGATGGCACCTCAGCCAGCCACTCACAGGGGGTGACTTCTTCCAATATTTGAGGCACCGCAGCCTCAGCAGGGTCATCCTCACTTTGTGCCACGATGTTTTCCTGGCTGAGGGATTTTCCCTCCCCCAGGACCTCACAGAAATGCTCAGCAAATCTGCAAACCTGTTCCTGGGGGTCGGAGATTGGGTCACCGTTTTTTCCCCTAATGATGGTAATAGGTGTGGTGCTGCAGGTTACTTTTTTGATGGAGTTAAATAGAGATTTGTGATCGTGGGCCACTGAGGCAGACTCCATCTCCTCAGCAACCCGTGACCACCACCCATCCTTGCAGCGCTTCACGGCTCTCTGAACCTCCGAGCGAAGGTTGCGGTAAGCCTCCTCATTCTCTGACATGGGATTCTGTAGCCGATGACAGTGGGCCTGTCGCTTTTTCTCAACCATCCTGAACACCTCCTCTGTCAGCCAGGGTCTCTGGGGAGGTCCTGACCGCGTACCCAAAGCAGACATTGCAGCCGCATGAGTCACAGTTCTAAACCTCGCCCATTTACCCTCGACATCAGGAGGAGTGGGGTACGATGCCAACCCCAGCCGCAGGCGATGATGAAATTCTCGCTTGCAACTTTCATCAGATAACCGAGACCAGGCCACTTTTGGTTGGAATGGGGTCCTGGGTGTACACCCACCACCGGAGCGGAAGAATGGGCGGCGCATCTTACAGATGACAAGTCGATGGTCAGAGGGCAGATCAGCTCCACGGTAGGTCCTGGTGTCAAGGACATGGGCTCGCATCCGCTGGTCCATCACTATGTAGTCTAGCAGATGTTCTTGCTTGGACCCGGCTTGCATCCATGATGTTGTGTGGATGCGTCGATGCCGGAACAGCGTGTTGGTAATTACAAGTCCATGGGCTGCACAAAAATCTAGCAGCCTCCTACTGTTGTTATTAAGCTGATCCAGCCCATGCCCTCCAATCACTCCAGGCCAGGTGCCAGCATCATAACCAACTCGGGCATTGAAGTCACCCAACAAGATGACTCTATCCCGAGGGGCCACTTTAGCCAGCACCTGTGACAGGAGGTCATAGAAGGCAATTCACTCATTGGCCTTGCCTGCATCCCTCCACGGATGTTCGTCTTCGGTGGTGGCATAAGTAACCACGACCACCAATCCTCGCCTCCGATTGATGGGAAGGCGAGCCCAAAGTAGCCTGGGGCTTACAGCTTCCCACACCTCACCGCCACGCTCCCACACCTCCTTCATTCCTTTGTTCAAAAGAAGAGCCACACCCTGTTGTTTGGCAGTCTCCTGCCCCGAGTAGAGGACTGTCCACCCCTCATGGTGGCAGGAGCCAGAACCGGTCCACCGGACCTCCTGAATGCCACAGAGATCCAGGCGGTACCGGTCCAGCTCCCGACAGAGGAGTGGCAGCCTCTCCTCCGCAGTGAGCGTTTGAACATTCAACGTGGCCACACGAAGTGGCTTTTCGTTGTTTCTGGAGGAGCCCCGAGGGTTGAGATTCAATCTCCTGGCTCCGCCAATTGGGGTTTGGCCAGGAGACGTCATAGACGCCTGTCCCCCCGGGGCCTCCGGCACAAGTTTATTTGTTACATATTTAAGTTTAAGTCGTAGTTTCGTGGTAATTCTTTGAAGGTGGAGGGGTTACCAGCCCCTCGCACCCGTCCAGAGCCCCCGTTTAGCCCCTGTGGTGGTCACAGACGCCATGAGGGGAAAGGCCAATCGGAATTGGCCCTCCCCCCACAGCACTGTCCACGACAGAGTTGCCCGTCCGGCACCGCGAGGAGGTAGGGGGTTGTTTTGCCGGACGCAGAAGCGTACACACACACACACACGCGCACGTACTGCGTCCGTGCGTATTTAACGCAGGTGAACAAAGCGTGTGTGTGTGTGTGTGCGTTGCGTTACAGGTAGGTGTACTTGGTGGAGGTTGTCCTCACGGGATTTTCCCTTGCCCAGGTGTCCCTTGAGGCAGCTGTGCGCGTGCCGCTGAGCGTGCATTGTGCGCTACACCTCCAATGGCACCACGCCCACCTCCCCCCGTTGGCTGTCGCGACTGGAGGATTGGAGCTGAGACACGGTGGGGCGAGGGTGTGGGTGGTGAGTGGCGTAGCAGGAACGAGGAACAGGATTTAAAGACAAGGAGCCGACGAGGGGTTGAGTGAGGGAACTGAGACGAGAAAGGGAAGACGGCTAGCAACCCTTCCATCCATTTAATTCCGTGGTGTCATAGCCGCCCACCCCCCACCACCACCACCACCACCACCCCTCCTACTCCGCCCCCCAAGGCCACACCCCCCCCCCCCCTTTGAAACCCCCAACAGTCTCTAGACAGGCCCTCTCCACGCTTTACCCCATACCACAACCTCCACCATGACCTCGAGTGGAACCCGATCAACTCCTCCGCCGTTGCTGCTCGTGGCCACGATGGTGGTGGTGGTGGTGGTGATGCTGACGCCGACGAAGGTGAGAATGGGGTTCGTGGGTTAGGGTTAGGTATGGTTGCGATTAGGGGGACGTTCATTAGTTCATTTCTCAATCCGCCATGTCCCGGTGGGGGTCATTGCGGCAGCGAGCTGAGCGGTGGCTGTCCAGACCTCCCGTTCGCTGGCGACAGACTCCAGCTCTCTCTCCCTGGGTGAATTCCCATCCCAGGCGTTGTTCTCAGGCCAGGCGAGTGACATAAGTCCACCGGCGTGTCCTGTGGGACTGTCCCCCTGGGGTCTTTGCCCGGTGCTGCCTGGTCGAGTTCCAGATGGGAGGAGTCTCAGGGGGGGGGGGGGGCGTCCTCATCAGGCGCCCGAAACCGCCTCAAACTGGGCTCCTCTTGATCCGCGGGAGCAGCGGCTGAACTCTGAGGCTCTCCCGGGTTAAGTTTCAGTCTCAGTTTATTTTATTTTGGTATAGCCCTGTTGAGTCATCCGAATAGGGGGGACCGGATATCATGCGAAATCCAGCACCTCCTACGAGACAATGTTTTCCTTCCGCGGTGCTGCAGATCCACTATGCGCAGGACGAAGGGTGAGGGGTGGGCGTAATGTGTGCATGGCAGGGAGAGCGATGCCTCAGAAGGACTGGACCTTGGCGATGGACACTCTAGCTATTAGCCCAACAGCCAGTGACGATTATCTGCAACCACGACAAACACAAAAAAAAAACACGAACGATAACAACATCTTAAAGTGACCGCTGTGTGTGTGTGTGTGCGACTGTGCAAACAGAAAATACATTGGGGAGGGGGGGGGGAAAAACAGCAAAAATAATCCTGAAAAAAGCAATTAAAAAAATTCTCACGACGTTTCGACCATAACACAAACGGTCGTCATCAGGTGTGAAAAACCAACGGCAAGAAACATTTGAAAGAAATGGCGGTTCGCATTTGTTTATTTATTTGTTTGCAAACGGTGTTTTATTTATTTAAAAAAAACCGTTAGCGCCACGCGCAGCGATTTTGCAGTTTGTTTAGAAGGACGAGTCCATCTATGTTCTTAGCTCTTTCGGTAAAGTCACGTTGAAGGGAAACAATAAAGTAATAAAATATATATATAAAACAATAAAAATTCTCACGACGTTTCGACCATAACACAAACGGTCGTCATCAGGTGTGTCGGTTTGCATTAATTTATTTATTTTTAAACGGTGCATTTATTTATTTATAAAAACGTCAGCACCACGGGCAGCGATTTGGCAGATTATTTAGAAGGACGAGTCCATCTATCTTCTGAAACAGAGGAGGGGGGAGACGAAAAATGTAATGTATGCTGTCTGAAAGCCACCGTAAGCGTGAACAATCAATTAAGACCTGAAATGGTTTATCAAATCCTTCCAATGATTGCTAAGCCAGAATCCATCTTCTCGGTTGAAATTGTCTCTGTGCTTGTTATATGTGGATAGCCTCATGAATCAAAATTTAAAGGAATTAGCATAAAGTGACCGTAAAGCACAAGAGGACCGGCACGGAGGGGGGGAAGGGGGAGTTTACAAATGTAAGTGTGAAGTGAAATAAGCTTCTATGAAAGTTTGGTATGTCACCATATATGTTTTATTTTTTTACCCACGTGACTTTACCGAATAGAACCAAAGAGTATGGATCCTTGCAGTCACGAAAGCTTCAAATCTAGAACAAATACATCCGTGTATTTTTGTCAATCCCCCCCCCTGTACGAGAATACGCTGTCCATACGAGGTCAAACCGTTCTGCGTTGACGGGGCATGTAAAAACATCTTTAGTAACCGACTGTACATCTGGATAAAGCGGGCGCTCTTCGCTGGGAGGTGACTGAATGGATCCCGATTCCAGAGGAGTCTCGGGCCTTGGACATTGCAGGTTGGGGCAATGAGCCCTGGGCTTACAGGTCCTCTCTCCATTGTTTGCACCGTAGAAGAAAGAAAGTGAAAAGTATGATGATTGGTTTTTTTTACCCTTTGATCTGCCAACAAAACTGACGCCTTTTTTTAACAAGGAGTCGTGTTTACATTGACCACAATACCTGCGGTCGGAACGCAAACACAAAACAACAACAACTCTGATAACGTATGTGGCACTGTCCTTGAAGTTGATTGGTTCACACCCGAGACAGATTTCTTTAGAGCCTCGTCTCACGTGGGTGTTGGACCAGAAGACGCCAAAAGGCGTCACACAACTCAAAGGGCAATGCCCCATCAGAGTATGGGGGCTCGGGGTGAGCATTTACACAACATTGGAAACCTCATTTGTCAGTAACAAAATATGATAAAAAAAATTTACCCTTTGATCTGGCAACAAAACTGACGCCTTTTTATAGAAGGAGTCATGTTTACATTGACCACAATACCTGCGATCGGAACGCAAACACAAAACAACAACAACTCTGATAACGTATGTGGCACTGTCCTTGAAGTTGATTGGTCCACACCCTTTTGACAGCTTTCCTTAGAGCCTCGTCTCACGTGGGTGTTGGACCAGAAGACGCCAAAAGGCGTCACACAACTCAAAGGGCAATGCCCCATCAGAGTATGGGAGCTCGGGGTGAGCATTTACACAACATTGGAAACCTCATTTGCCAGTAACAAAATATGATAAAAAAATGTTACCCTTTGATCTGGCAACAAAACTGACGCCTTTTTATAGAAGGAGTCATGTTTACATTGACAACAATACCTGCTGTCGGAACGCAAACACAAAACAACAACAACTCTGATAACGTATGTGGCACTGTCCTTGAAGTTGATTGGTCCACACCCTTTTGACAGCTTTCTTTAGAGCCTCGTCTCACGTGGGTGTTGGACCAGAAGACGCCAAAAGGCGTCACACAACTCAAAGGGCAATGCCCCATCAGAGTATGGGGGCTCGGGGTGAGCATTTACACAACATTGGAAACCTCATTTGCCAGTAACAAAATATGATAAAAAAATTTTACCCTTTGATCTGGCAACAAAACTGACGCCTTTTTATAGAAGGAGTCATGTTTACATTGACCACAATACCTGCGGTCGGAACGCAAACACAAAACAACAACAACTCTGATAACGTATGTGGCACTGTCCTTGAAGTTGATTGGTCCACACCCTTTTGACAGCTTTCCTTAGAGCCTCGTCTCACGTGGGTGTTGGACCAGAAGACGCCAAAAGGCGTCACACAACTCAAAGGGCAATGCCCCATCAGAGTATGGGGGCTCAGGGTGAGCATTTACACAACATTGGAAACCTCATTTGCCAGTAACAAAATATGATAAATTTTTTACCCTTTGATCTGGCAACAAAACTGACGCCTTTTTATACAAGGAGTCGTGTTTACATTGACCACAATACCTGCGTCTTCTGGTCCAACACCCACGTGAGACGAGGCTCTAAAGAAAGCTGTCAAAAAAGTGTGGAACAATCAATTTCAAGGACAGTGCTACATACATTATGAGAGTTGTTGTTGTTTTTTGTTTGCGTTCCGACCGCAGGTATTGTGGTCAATGTAAACATGATTCCCTGTAAAAAAAAAAGGTCTCAGTTTTGTTGCCAGATAAAAGGGTAAAAAGACCAATTATCATATTTTGTTACTGACAAATGAGGTTTCCAATGGTGTAAAGTGAAAAGTATTTTGAAATCAAGCGTTGTAACCGGGTCAGCAAGAGTTATGGACCCATTCTGTCGGCACGGTCGGCAAACATTGGGACGAAGTTTGAATTCGCCTACTTGAGGTTGCACAAAAAAAAGTAAATTAGCGAATGCCCATCGCGTTCGTCTGCCTCGTTCGAATGTAAACCGAATAGTTTGTCCGCTGAAAGCGTTACAGGCAGGCAGACACACGCAGACAGAGAGACAGACGAAAAAAATGTTGGAAATGTATTAGATTGCAGAGCCACACAACGTGGTAATTAAAGCAAATGACTTCACATGCACGATACAATTTCACACATTTCTGAATCACGTAATCAAGTTACCCTCTGGGACATTGCCACGTGACCCCCTGGGACACTGCCACGTGACCCCCTGGGACACTGTGACCCCCTGGGACACTGCCACGTGACCCCCCGGGACATTGCCACGTGACCCCCCGGGACACTGCCACGTGACCCCCCGGGACACTGCCACGTGACCCCCTGGGACATTGCCACGTGACCCCCTGGGACACTGCCACGTGAACCCCCGGGACACTGCCACGTGATGCCCCGGGACACTGCCACGTGACCCCCCGGGACACTGCCACGTGACCCCCTGGGACACTGCCACGTGACCCCCCGGGACACTGCCACGTGACCCCCTGGGACACTGCCACGTGACCCCCTGGGACACTGACCCCCTGGGACACTGCCACGTGACCCCCTGGGACACTGCCACGTGACCCCCTGGGACACTGTGACCCTCTGGGACACTGCCACGTGACCCCCCGGGACACTGCCACGTGACCCCCCGGGACATTGCCACGTGACCCCCAGGAGTCAGCAACGTATTCCCCCTTGTTGAGAACACGAGTGGCGATGGGGGTGAACATGTTCAACTAACGTGGAACTAATTCGTAGCAGCTTCCGTCTAAACTATATTTACCATCATCATCATCATCAAACAAAGACAAAGATCCCCCGTATAGCCCCAACAGGACGTACGGTGCGAAAGAAGTTCAGCATACATCATCAGCACGACTAGCACCACCATCAGCACCCGCCACTAGCAAAGACAAAGGTCCCCCGTTGAGCCTGAACAGACTGTTGGGGCAAGTGCTGTTAGCGAGCATCTATGAAGGCCGGCCCGGCACACGAGGGGGTTTTTGTGGGCAACACCACGCCCGGCCGCCTTTGTCTCCCTAGTGGCGATGGAGCACCACCATCACCACCCACAACTACCACAACCATCAACACTATTAGCACCATCATCACCACCCACAACCACCACAACCATCAACACTATTAGCACCACCATCACCACCCACAACTACCACAACCATTGCCAACAACCGCCATTCGCCACTAAGCAGTGGTGACGTCACCACGGCGCTTGTGCCAGGCCATGTGCACGCTGAGGCCACGTGAAGTGTCCAACGCCCGCTGGCAGGAGGTCACGGGGCAGACCCAGGTGCCACGGGTCGACTGACTGAGACGACTGGCTGATGCACCACCTGTGCCCCCTACTGTGCCAACCTGCTGTGCTTTAGCCACCCGGCGCTCCGCTCGTTGTTGTGAGCGTCGCTCCTCCACCCTCCGTTGTTGTTGGAGGGCGACCACCTCCAATTGCCCAGTAGCATCCTTCACGAGCCTCCTCCACAGAGGCCGATCTTGACACCGCTGGTACCGGTCATCGGCAAATCCACTCAGCTCCACGTCCTCCTGTACCACATCACTCCATCTCTTCTCTAGCCCGTGCCGCGCCCGTTTAGCCCCCTCGATCCGGCCAAACAAAAGCTGTTTCGGCATGCGGTGGCTGGACATGCGGGCTAAATGACCCAGCCAACGCAGCCTTGCCCGCCGGAGGAGCTCACCGATGGGACCTTGCCCAGATCTTTCAAGGATTTGTGAGCTGCTCACACAATCCAGCCTAGTTAAACCCAAGATGGATCCTAGGCAGGCCAGCCTAAATGTTTCTAACCGGCGAAGATGTTCCATTAGGGGGGTCCACGTTTCGCAAGCGTAGAGAAGGGAGGGAATGACTGTGTCCGAGAAGACCTGAAGCTTCGTGCGGAGCGACAGACCAGGTAGCTTCCACACAGCGTTACGTAACCGATGAAAAGATATTGCCGCTCCACTGATTCGGATTGAGACCTCTGCTGTCAAACCGGAGCCGGTCCTGAGCACACTGCCCAGGTATGGGAAACTCTCCACTCTCTCCACAACTGCCCCATCACCAATTGGGAGTTGTGGGGGTGGAGTGTCCGATGGTACAAAATACCCAGGCAGGTGCTTAGTTTTGGTGGGGCTGATGGTAAGGCCCCAACTCTTAGTGGCACGCTCCGGTCTCAGCAGCAGCGTCTCCAACTCTTCCTCCGAGTCAGCATCAATTACCAGATCATCGGCAAAACGTAACGCGGTTGAGCAATAGGGAGCCAACCCTTGACCGCACCCGGGCATCGATCAGCCTCCCATTATATCTGTACCAGATGGAGATTCCTCCGGTACAGCTATTGAAGTCTTCACGAACTACACGGTCGAAATACCCCACCACCACCACTATCACCGCCACTCCTACCACCACCCACAACCACTACCACCAACAACACCACCCACCACCACCACCACCACCACCCACCACCACTACCACCACTACCACCACCACTACCACCACCACCACCACTACCACCACCACTACCACCACCACCACCCACCACCACCACCACCACCCACCACTACCACTACCACCACCACCCACCACCACTACCAACAACACCACTACCACTACCACCACCACCCACCACCACTACCACCACCACCCACCACCACCACCACCACCCACTACCACCACCACCACCCACCACTACCACCACCACCCACCACCACCACCACCACGGCACGTCACTGCTCCTGTCTCTTGGTGCGGTCACGATACCAGGCGAAGGTTGCCAGCGTGCCCACCACCACCCACCACTACCACCACCACCCACCACTACCACCCACCACCACCACCACCACTACTACCACCACCACCCACCACCACCACCACCACCACGGCACGTCACTGCTCCTGTCTCTTGGTGCGGTCACGATACCAGGTGAAGGTTGCCAGCGTGCCCACCACCACCGCTACCACCGTGGTGCCTGCAGCCAAAATGCCTCGCCTCACCTGGTAGGTGGGGGGGAGGGGGGAGGGGGAGGGGGGAGGGGGAGGGGGGAGGGGGAGAGGGAGAGGGGGAGGAGGGGGAGGAGGGGGAGGAGGGGAAGGATGAGGTCTGTCTCCATCTCCGTCTGTCTCCATCTCTGTCTCTGTCTGTCTCCATCTCTGTCTCTGTCTCCATCTCCGTCTCTGTCTGTCTCTGTCTCTATCTCTGTCCCCACCTCCGTCTCTGTCTCCACCTCTACCTCCATCTCTGTCTGTCTCCACCTCTGTCTCCACCTCTGTCTCCACCTCTGTCTCCACCTCTGTCTCCACCTCTGTCTCCACCTCTGTCCCCACCTCCGTCCCCGTCTCTGTCTCAATCTCTGTCCGTCTCCATCTCTGTCTCTGTCTGTCTCTGTCTCCATCTCTGTCTATCTCTATCTCTGTCTCTGTCCGTCTCCATCTCTGTCTCTGTCTGTCTCTGTCTCCATCTCTGTCTATCTCTATCTCCATCTCTGTCTGTCTCCATCTCTGTCTCCATCTCCACCTCTGTCCCCACCTCCGTCCCCGTCTCCATCTCTGTCCGTCTCCACCTCCGTCTCTGTCTGTCTCCACCACCGTCTCTGTCCCCACCTCCACCTCTGTCTGTCTCCACCTCTGTCTCCACCTCCACCTCCGTCTCTGTCTGTGCTCCACCTCTGTCTCCATCTCTGTTTGTCTACACCTCTGTCTCCATCTCCGTCTCTGTCTCCATCTCCGTCTCCATCTCTGTCTGTCTACACCTCCGTCTCTGTCTCCACCTCTGTCTCCATCTCCACCTCCGTCCCCGTCTCTGTCCCCACCTGCGTCCCCGTCTCCATCTCTGTCCGTCCCCACCTCCGTCTCTGTCTGTCTCCATCTCCGTCCCCGTCCCCTTCCCCGTCTCTGTCCCCGTCTCTGTCCCCGTCTCTGTCCCCACCTCCGTCCCCGTCCCCGTCTCTGTCCCCACCTGCGTCCCCGTCCCCACCTCCGTCTCTGTCTGTCTCCATCTCCGTCCCCGTCCCCTTCCCCGTCTCTGTCCCCGTCTCTGTCCCCGTCTCTGTCCCCACCTCCGTCCCCGTCCCCGTCTCTGTCCCCACCTGCGTCCCCGTCCCCACCTCCGTCTCTGTCTGTCTCCATCTCCGTCCCCGTCTCTGTCCCCGTCCCCGTCCCCGTCCCCGTCTCCGTCCCCACCTCCGTCTCTGTCCCCGTCCCCACCTGCGTCTCTGTCCCCACCTCTGTCCCCGTCTCCATCTCTGTCCGTCTCCACCTCCGTCTCTGTCTGTCTCCATCTCCGTCCCCGTCTCTGTCCCCACCTGCGTCCCCGTCCCCGTCTCTGTCCCCGTCCCCGTCCCCGTCTCTGTCCCTGTCTCTGTCCCCGTCCCCGTCCCCGTCCCCACCTGCGTCTCCGTCCCCGTCCCTGTCCCCGTCCCCGTCCCCGTCCCCACCTGTGTCCCCGTCCCCGTCTCTGTCCCCACCTGCGTCTCTGTCTGTCTCCATCTCCGTCTCCATCTCCGTCCCCGTCTCCGTCCCCGTCTCTGTCCCCATCTCCGTCCCCGTCCCCACCTGTGTCCCCACCTGTGTCCCCACCTGTGTCCCCACCTGTGTCCCCACCTGTGTCCCCACCTGTGTCCCCACCTGTGTCCCCACCTGTGTCCCCACCTGTGTCCCCACCTGTGTCCCCACCTGTGTCCCCACCTGTGTCCCCACCTGTGTCCCCACCTGTGTCCCCACCTGTGTCCCCACCTGTGTCCCCACCTGTGTCCCCACCTGTGTCCCCACCTGTGTCCCCACCTGTGTCCCCACCTGTGTCCCCACCTGTGTCCCCACCTGTGTCCCCACCTGTGTCCCCACCTGTGTCCCCACCTGTGTCCCCACCTGTGTCCCCACCTGTGTCCCCACCTGTGTCCCCACCTGTGTCCCCACCTGTGTCCCCACCTGTGTCCCCACCTGTGTCCCCACCTGTGTCCCCACCTGTGTCCCCACCTGTGTCCCCACCTGTGTCCCCACCTGTGTCCCCACCTGTGTCCCCACCTGTGTCCCCACCTGTGTCCCCACCTGTGTCCCCACCTGTGTCCCCACCTGTGTCCCCACCTGTGTCCCCACCTGTGTCCCCACCTGTGTCCCCACCTGTGTCCCCACCTGTGTCCCCACCTGTGTCCCCACCTGTGTCCCCACCTGTGTCCCCACCTGTGTCCCCACCTGTGTCCCCACCTGTGTCCCCACCTGTGTCCCCACCTGTGTCCCCACCTGTGTCCCCACCTGTGTCCCCACCTGTGTCCCCACCTGTGTCCCCACCTGTGTCCCCACCTGTGTCCCCACCTGTGTCCCCACCTGTGTCCCCACCTGTGTCCCCACCTGTGTCCCCACCTGTGTCCCCACCTGTGTCCCCACCTGTGTCCCCACCTGTGTCCCCACCTGTGTCCCCACCTGTGTCCCCACCTGTGTCCCCACCTGTGTCCCCACCTGTGTCCCCACCTGTGTCCCCACCTGTGTCCCCACCTGTGTCCCCACCTGTGTCCCCACCTGTGTCCCCACCTGTGTCCCCACCTGTGTCCCCACCTGTGTCCCCACCTGTGTCCCCACCTGTGTCCCCACCTGTGTCCCCACCTGTGTCCCCACCTGTGTCCCCACCTGTGTCCCCACCTGTGTCCCCACCTGTGTCCCCACCTGTGTCCCCACCTGTGTCCCCACCTGTGTCCCCACCTGTGTCCCCACCTGTGTCCCCACCTGTGTCCCCACCTGTGTCCCCACCTGTGTCCCCACCTGTGTCCCCACCTGTGTCCCCACCTGTGTCCCCACCTGTGTCCCCACCTGTGTCCCCACCTGTGTCCCCACCTGTGTCCCCACCTGTGTCCCCACCTGTGTCCCCACCTGTGTCCCCACCTGTGTCCCCACCTGTGTCCCCACCTGTGTCCCCACCTGTGTCCCCACCTGTGTCCCCACCTGTGTCCCCACCTGTGTCCCCACCTGTGTCCCCACCTGTGTCCCCACCTGTGTCCCCACCTGTGTCCCCACCTGTGTCCCCACCTGTGTCCCCACCTGTGTCCCCACCTGTGTCCCCACCTGTGTCCCCACCTGTGTCCCCACCTGTGTCCCCACCTGTGTCCCCACCTGTGTCCCCACCTGTGTCCCCACCTGTGTCCCCACCTGTGTCCCCACCTGTGTCCCCACCTGTGTCCCCACCTGTGTCCCCACCTGTGTCCCCACCTGTGTCCCCACCTGTGTCCCCACCTGTGTCCCCACCTGTGTCCCCACCTGTGTCCCCACCTGTGTCCCCACCTGTGTCCCCACCTGTGTCCCCACCTGTGTCCCCACCTGTGTCCCCACCTGTGTCCCCACCTGTGTCCCCACCTGTGTCCCCACCTGTGTCCCCACCTGTGTCCCCACCTGTGTCCCCACCTGTGTCCCCACCTGTGTCCCCACCTGTGTCCCCACCTGTGTCCCCACCTGTGTCCCCACCTGTGTCCCCACCTGTGTCCCCACCTGTGTCCCCACCTGTGTCCCCACCTGTGTCCCCACCTGTGTCCCCACCTGTGTCCCCACCTGTGTCCCCACCTGTGTCCCCACCTGTGTCCCCACCTGTGTCCCCACCTGTGTCCCCACCTGTGTCCCCACCTGTGTCCCCACCTGTGTCCCCACCTGTGTCCCCACCTGTGTCCCCACCTGTGTCCCCCCGCCCCCACCTGTGTCCCCCCGTGCCTCCCCGAGGCGCAGCGACGTCACGAGGTGCTCGCAGTTCCCGCCCAGCAGCTCGTAGTGGAGCGTCCCGCCCACGAGGCCCCTGGCCCTCCGCAGGGTCTCGGCGGCCATGGGCAGCGGCCTACGGCAGCCCTTGTTGCTGGCCCGCGCTCCGGCCCACCACCTCCTTCAGCGGCTCCAGCCTCACCGTCGCCTTGCTCGTCGCCACCGACATGGCGCTGTTGGCTCCATCGACGCCGTCTATCGCCTGCCGCGTAGCGGTGGCGGTGGTGGTGGTGGTGGGGTGGTGGTGGTGGTGGTGGGGGGGTGGTGGTGGTGGTGGTGGTGGGGGGGTGGTGGTGGTGGTGGTGGTGGGTGGTGGTGGTGGGGGTGGGGAGGGGGCACATTGGAGACTCCGTCTCAGATTCACGGTGAAACGCGAAAAGGCAGTTTTCACGGTGGGCTAGGGAGATGTTGACTACCTCGCCTGGTGTACAGGAGGTCTGTGTCTCTCTCTCATCATCATCATCATCACGGTGGGCTAGAGAGATGTTGACTACCTCGCCTGGTGTACAGGAGGTCTGTGTCTCTATCTCTCATCATCATCATCAGGGTGGCTATGAGATGTTGACTACCTCGCCTGGTGTGCAGGAGGTCGTGGGTTCGATCCTGACCCTGACGATGCCTGCTGCTGTATATTTGGAGTCTGTGTCTCTCTCATCATCATCATCATCACGGTGAACTAGGAGATGTTGACTACCTCGCCTGGTGTGCAGGAGGTCGTGGGTTCAATCCCGACCCTGCTGCTGCTGCTGTAGATTTGGAGTCTGGGTCTCTCTCATCATCATCATCATCACGGTGGACTAGGAGATGTTGACTACCTCGCCTGGTACGCAGGAGATCGTGGGTTCGATCCCGACCCTGACGATGCCTGCTGCTGTAGATTTGGAGTCTGCGTCTCTCTCATCATCATCATCATCACGGTGGACTATGAGATGTTGACTACCTCGCCCAGTGTGCAGGAGGTCGTGGGTTCGATCCCGACCCTGACGATGCCTGCTGCTGCTGCTGTATATTTGGAGTCTGCGTCTCTCTCATCATCATCATCATCACGGTGGCTATAAGATGTTGACTACCTCGCTTGGTGTTCAGGAGATCGTGGGTTCGATCCCGACCCTGACTATGCCTGCTCCCCCCCTTTGCCCCGGCAGTCCTCTCACAGGCTACACGGGGGACCTTTATCAACTCACTGGGTGGGGCGAGGTGAATGACGTATCCGTCGCCGACGTACAGAGCCCAGTGCTGGTAGTAGGTTCTGTCAATCTCGATGAGGTCTCCCACCTCCGGAATCCTGCATCCACGATAGCAGGAGGAGATTCCCACCTCTTTAGTGGAGGATTCACGTCTACGGCATTAACCACAATACCCGCGGTCAAAATGCAAAATAAAAAAAAAACAACATACTATGATAATAACAATAATAATGATGATATATAAGTGTGTGGCATTGTCCTTGAAACTGATTGGTCCGCAGCAAGGGACGGCTTTCTCTTGAGCCTCGACCCAATTGGTGCTCGACCACGAGATTGACGCACAGCTCAAAGACAACGCCGCTAGCAAAGTAACGTGGGCTCGGGGTGACCATCTGCATCATCATCATTAGACCCCCTTTGTCAGTACCAAAGTGTTAAATGTTACGAGGATTCACGTTTAAAACTGCATTAATCACAATGACCTGCAGCCAAAATGCAAACAACAGAAAACACGCATTGATAATATATTGCCATTGTCCTTGAAACTGATTGGTCCACAACCCCCCCCAAAAAAGGGGGGGGGAAAACCCCTCTTATTGTATTTTGGTACCGGCAAGGGAGGTCTAATGATGAAGATTCCCACCGCTGGAAAGTTGGCGACACGTGGAGGAGATGGGGGGGGAGTGGTGGAGGTGGTGGAGGTGGTGGAGGTGGTGGTGGAGGTGGTGGAGGTGGTAGCCGTGGACGTGGTGGTGACGGAGGAGCACCGTGGTGCAATTCGCCCAACGAAGACACCAACTCGCCCACTCGATCATCCACTCGCCCACTCGATCATCCACTCGCCCACTCGATCATCCACTCGCCCACTCGATCATCCACTCGCCCACTCGATCATCCACTCGCCCACTCGATCATCCACTCGCCCACTCGATCATCCACTCGCCCACTCGATCATCCACTCGCCCACTCGATCATCCACTCGCCCACCAACTCAGCCGCCAACCCCGCCGGTTCGCCCATCTGAACGCCCGCTCATTCAAACGCACAAGCAATCACCCACCCACTCGCTCACCCATCCACCCACACACTCACCCATCCACCCACACACTCACCCATCCACCCACACACTCACCCATCCACCCACACACTCACCCAACTATCCAATCGCCCACCAATTCACCCACCCACTCGCTCACCCATCCACCCACACACTCACTCAACCATCCAATCGCCCACCAATTCACCCACTCACTCGACCCATCCACCCAGTCACCCTCGCACCCACTCACCTACCCACACACTCACCTACCCACCAACTCACCCACGCATCCATTCGCCCACCAATTCACCCAGTCACTCACGCAACCATCATTGTGATGGATAGTGATGGTTGTGATTGTGGATAGTATTGGTGTGAATTGTGATGGTGATGATGGATAGTGATGGTGGTGATGGTGGCGAGTATTGGTGTGAATTGTGATGGTGGTGATGGATAGTGATGGTGGTGATGGTGGCTAGTGTTGCCATAACGACACAGATAGCACGTGAACAGCACTTCCACTCCGTTACTACAAAGATCCCCCGTGTAGCCTCTAACAGGCTGTAGGGGCAAGTGCTGTTAGCTAGCACCTCACACAGACACAGACAAAGATCCCCCGTGTAGCCTCTAACATACTGCAGGGGCAAGTGCTGTTAGCTAGCACCTCACACACAGACACAGACAAAGGTCCCCCGTGTAGCCTCTAACAGACTGCAGGGGCAAGTGCTGTTAGCTAGCACCTCACACACAGACACAGACAAAGATCCCCCGTGTAGCCTCTAACATACTGCAGGGGCAAGTGCTGTCAGCTAGCACCTCACACACAGACACAGACAAAGGTCCCCCGTGTAGCCTCTAACAAGCTGCAGGGGCAAGTGCTGTTAGCTAGCACCTCACACACAGACACAGACAAAGGTCCCCCGTGTAGCCTCTAACAGGCTGCAGGGGCAAGTGCTGTTAGCTAGCACCTCACATACAGACAAAGGTCCCCCGTGTAGCCTCTAACAGACTGTAGGGGCAAGTGCTGATAGCTAGCACCTCACACACAGACACAGACAAAGATCCCCCGTGTAGCCTCTAACAGACTGCAGGGGCAAGTGCTGATAGCTAGCACCTCACACACAGACACCAAAGACAAAGATCCCCCGTGTAGCCTCTAACAGGCTGCAGGGGCAAGTGCTGTTAGTAGCGAGTAGCAGCAGCAACCTATGAAGGCTACCGGCACTGTGGCACACACAGAGGGGGTGGGTGACCAGCAGCACCACGCCCGGCCGCCTTTGTCTCTCTCCCAGTGGCGATGTTCACTGCACACCGCTACACCAGCGACTCATTTGAGGGGGTAGAGAGAGAGAGAGGGTAGAGAGAGAGAGGGGGTAGAGAGAGAGAGAGGGGGTAGAGAGAGAGAGAGGGGGGTAGAGAGAGAGAGAGGGGGTAGAGAGAGAGAGGGGGTAGAGAGAGAGAGGGGGGGGTAGAGAGAGAGAGGGGGTAGAGAGAGAGAGGGGGTAGAGAGAGAGGGGGTAGAGAGAGAGAGAGGGGGTAGAGAGAGAGAGAGGGGGTAGAGAGAGAGAGGGGGTAGAGAGAGAGAGGGGGTAGAGAGAGAGGGGGGTAGAGAGAGAGGGGGGTAGAGAGAGAGGTGGTAGAGAGAGAGGGGGTAGATAGAGAGGGGGGTAGAGAGAGAGAGGGGGGGGTAGAGAGAGAGAGAGGGGGTAGAGAGAGGAGGAGGGGTAGAGAGAGAGAGGGTAGAGAGAGGGGGTAGAGAGAGAGGGGGTAGAGAGAGAGGGGGTAGAGAGAGAGGGGGTAGAGAGAGAGGGGGTAGAGAGAGAGGGGGTAGAGAGAGAGGGGGTAGAGAGAGAGAGGGTAGAGAGAGGGGGGTAGAGAGAGAGGGGGTAGAGAGAGAGGGGGTAGAGAGAGAGAGAGAGGGGGTAGAGAGAGAGGGGGTAGAGAGAGAGGGGGTAGAGAGAGAGGGGGTAGAGAGAGAGGGGGTAGAGAGAGAGAGAGAGGGGGTAGAGAGAGAGGGGGGGGGGTAGAGAGAGAGGGTGGGGGGTAGAGAGAGAGAGGGGGTAGAGAGAGGGAGGGGGTTAGAGAGAGAGAGGGGGTAGAGAGAGGAGGGGTAGAGAGAGAGGGGGTAGAGAGAGAGGGGGTAGAGAGAGAGAGGAGGGGTAGAGAGAGAGAGAGAGGGGGTAGAGAGAGAGGGGGGTAGAGAGAGAGAGGGGGTAGAGAGAGAGGAGGGGTAGAGACAGAGGAGGGGTAGAGAGAGAGGGGGTAGAGAGAGAGGGGGTAGAGAGAGAGGGGGTAGAGAGACAGAGGGGGTAGAGAGAGAGAGGGGGTAGAGAGAGAGAGAGGGGGTAGAGAGAGAGAGAGGGGGTAGAGAGAGAGGGGGTAGAGAGAGAGGGGGTAGAGAGAGAGGGGGTAGAGAGAGAGGGGGTAGAGAGAGAGGGGGTAGAGAGAGAGGGGGGTAGAGAGAGAGGGGGTAGAGAGAGAGAGGGGGTACAGAGAGAGGGGGTAGAGAGAGAGAGAGGGGGGTAGAGAGAGAGAGAGGGGGGTAGAGAGAGAGAGAGGGGGTAGAGAGAGAGAGATGGGGAAGAGAGAGAGGGGGTAGAGAGAGGGGTAGAGAGAGAGAGGGGTAGAGAGAGAGAGAGATGGGGTAGAGAGAGAGGGGGTAGAGAGAGAGAGGGGGTAGAGAGAGAGGGGTAGAGAGAGAGGGGGTAGAGAGGGGGTGAGAGAGAGAGGGGGGTAGAGAGAGAGAGGGGGTAGAGAGAGAGAGGGGGTAGAGAGAGAGAGGGGGTAGAGAGAGAGAGAGGGGGGTAGAGAGAGAGAGGGGTAGAGAGAGAGGGGGTAGAGAGAGAGGGGGTAGAGAGAGAGGGGGAGAGAGAGAGAGGGGGTAGAGAGAGGAGGGGTAGAGAGAGAGAGGGTAGAGAGAGAGGGGGGTAGAGAGAGAGGGGGTAGAGAGAGAGGGGGTAGAGAGAGAGGGGGTAGAGAGAGAGGGGGTGAGAGAGAGGGGGTAGAGAGAGAGAGGGGTAGAGAGAGAGAGGGTAGAGAGAGGGGGTAGAGAGAGAGGGGGTAGAGAGAGAGGGATAGAGAGAGAGGGGGTAGAGAGAGAGGGGGTAGAGAGAGAGGGGGGTAGAGAGAGAGGGGGTAGAGAGAGAGGGGTAGAGAGAGAGGGAGTAGAGAGAGAGAGAGGGGGTAGAGAGAGAGAGGGGGTAGAGAGAGAGAGAGGGGGTAGAGAGAGAGGGGGTAGAGAGAGAGAGGGGGTAGAGAGAGGGGGTAGAGAGAGAGAGGGGGGTAGAGAGAGAGAGAGGGGGTAGAGAGAGAGAGAGAGGGGGTAAAGAGAGGGAGGGGGTAGAGAGAGAGGGGTAGAGAGAGAGGGGGTAGAGAGAGAGGGGGTAGAGAGAGAGAGGGGGTAGAGAGAGAGAGGGGGTAGAGAGAGAGGGGGTAGAGAGAGAGAGGGGGTAGAGAGAGAGAGGGGGTAGAGAGAGAGGGTAGAGAGAGAGAGGGGGTAGAGAGAGAGAGGGGGGTAGAGAGAGAGAGGGGTAGAGAGAGAGAGGGGGTAGAGAGAGAGAGAGGGTAGAGAGAAGGGGTAGAGAGAAGGGGTAGAGAGAGAGAGGGTAGAGAGAGAGAGAGGGTAGAGAGAGAGAGGGGGTAGAGAGAGAGAGGGGGTATAGAGAGAGAGAGGGGGTAGAGAGAGAGGGGGGGTAGAGAGAGAGAGGGGGTAGAGAGAGAGAGAGGGGTAGAGAGAGAGAGGGGGTAGAGAGAGAGAGGGGGTAGAGAGAGAGGGGGTGAGAGAGAGGGGGGTAGAGAGAGAGAGGGGGTAGAGAGAGAGAGGGGGTAGAGAGAGAGAGGGGGTAGAGAGAGAGAGGGGGTAGAGAGAGAGGGGGGTAGAGAGGGGGTAGAGAGAGAGAGAGAGGGGGTAGAGAGAGAGAGGGGGTAGAGAGAGGATGGGTTTACAAAAAGCAAAGCAGTGGTAAAAAAAACGGAGAGACAGAGAGACAGAGACACGGAGACAAGGAGAGACAGAGACACAGAGACACGGAGAGACAGAGACACAGAGAGACAGAGACACGGAGACACGGAGAGACACGGAGACACGGAGAGACACGGAGACACAGAGAGACAGAGAGACAGAGACACGGAGACACGGAGAGACACGGAGAGACACGGAGAGACAGAGAGACAGAGAGACAGAGACACGGAGAGACACAGACACAGAGACACGGAGACACGGAGAGACGGAGACACGGAGAGACAGAGACACGGAGACACGGAGAGACAGAGAGACAGAGAGACAGAGACACGGAGACACGGAGAGACAGAGACACAGAGACACGGAGAGACAGAGACACGGAGAGACGGAGACACGGAGAGACAGAGACACGGAGACACGGAGAGACAGAGACACAGAGAGACACAGAGACACACAGAGAGACACAGGGAGACACAGAGACACAGAGAGACACGGAGAGACAGAGACACGGAGACACGGAGAGACAGAGAGACAGAGAGACAGAGACACGGAGACACGGAGAGACAGAGACACAGAGACACGGAGAGACAGAGACACGGAGAGACGGAGACACGGAGAGACAGAGACACAGAGACACGGAGAGACAGAGACACGGAGACACAGAGTCACACAGAGAGACACAGGGAGACACAGAGACACAGAGAGACACGGAGAGACAGAGACACGGAGACACGGAGAGACACGGAGACACGGAGAGACGGAGAGACAGAGACACAGAGACACGGAGAGACACGGAGAAACGGAGAGACACAGAGACACGGAGAGACACGGAGAGACAGAGACACGGAGAGACACAGAGAGACACAGAGAGACACGGAGAGACACGGAGACACAGAGAGACACGGAGACACAGAGAGACACAGAGAGACACAGAGAGACAGAGACACAGAGAGACACAGAGACACAGAGAGACACGGAGAGACACGGAGACACAGAGAGACAGAGACACAGAGAGACACAGAGAGATACGGAGAGACACGGAGACACAGAGAGACACAGAGAGACAGAGACACAGAGAGACAGAGACACAGAGAGACACAGACACAGAGAGACACGGAGAGACACGGAGAGACACAGAGAGACACAGAGAGACACGGAGAGACAGAGATACACGGAGAGACACGGAGAGACACGGAGAGACAGAAACACAGAGAGACAGACAGAGACACAGAGAGACACAGAGAGACAGAGACACAGAGAGACACAGAGAGACAGAGACACTCACTGGTCCATGCTTCTCAAGCTCGCCACTGCGTCTCAGCGAGTCGAGTTGGGGACTTCCTCCACCACCACCTCCTCCACCTCCTCCTCCTGCTCTTCCTCTTTCCACCTGTTCCTCCTCCTCCACCTCCTCCTGCTCCTCCTCTTCGTTGCCTCTAACGCCAGTCGCTCCACACCCCCTTAGCTGCCCTTGAACTGTCTCAACACCACCCCCACCAGCACCACCCCCCACTACCACCACCCTCACCACCCACTACCACCACCACTACCACCACCCCCACTACCACCACCCACAACACCACCCACACCAGCACCACCACCCACTACCACCACCCACAACACCACCCCCACTACCACCACCACTACCACCACCCCCTACTACCACCACCCTCACCACCACCACCCACTACCACCACCCCCCTACTACCACCACCCACAACACCACCCTCACCACCACCACCTACTACCACCACCCCTACTACCACCACCACCCACTACCACCACCCCCTACTACCACCACCCACAACACCACCCTCACCACCACCACCTACTACTACCACCCCTACTACCACCACCACCCACTACCACCACCCCCTACTACCACCACCCACAACACCACCCTCACCACCACCACCTACTACTACCACCCCTACTACCACCACCACCCACTACCACCACCCCCTACTACCACCACCCACAACACCACCCCCTGCCACCACCCCCTACCACCACCCCCTACCACCACCACCCCCACCAGCACCACCCCCTACTACCACCACCCACAACACCACCCCCTGCCACCACCACCACCACCACCCCCTACTACCACCACCCACAACACCACCCTCACCACCACCACCCCCACAACACCACCCCCACCAGCAGCACCACCCACACCACTCGTCTGAGCTGGTTTCTATTCCAAGTTCACTTCAGTTTTTATTATTATCCACCCACACCACCACCACCAGCACCACCAGCACCACCACCCACTACCACCACCTTCACCACCACCACTACCACCACCACCCACACCACCACCACCAGCACCACCACTCCCACCCTCACCACCACCACCACCACCCACACCACCAGCACCACCACCGCCACCACCCTCACCACCACTACCACCACCAACTACCACCACCCCCACCACCCTCACCACCACCACCCTGACCACCACCCTCACCACCCACGACCACCCACCACCACCACCCTCACTACCACTACCACCACCACTACCACCCACTACCACCACAACCACCACCACCCTCACCACCCACTACTACCACCACCCTCCCCCACCACCCACTACTACCACCACCCTCCCCCACCACCCTCCTCCACCACCCCCACCACCCACTACCACCACCCTCACTACCACCCTCACCACCCTCCCAGCCACTCACCCACCCCCTCTGCCTCCTCCAGCAGGCGACGTCACCGCCTACGTCAGCCACAGCTGCAACAACAACAACAAGAGGTGTCACGTGGCCATCGCGTGTCGATGAGCGACGTGCGAATCGCTTTGGTTCTCTGTGGGTCTCTATGTATCTCTGTGTGTCTCTGTGTGTCTCTATGTCTCTATGTATCTCTATGTGTCTCTATGTGTCTCTATGTCTCTGTGTGTCTCTATGTGTCTCTGTGTGTCTCTGTGTGTCTCTATGTGTCTCTGTGTATCTCTATGAGTCTCTGTGTGTCTCTGTGTGTCTCTATGTCTCTGTGTATCTCTATGTGTCTCTATGTGTCTCTGTGCATCTCTATGTGTCTCTGTGGGTCTCTGTGTCTCTGTGGGTCTCTGTGTATCTCTATGAGTCTCTGTGTGTCTCTGTGTGTCTCTATGTCTCTGTGTATCTCTGTGTGTCTCTGTGTCTCTATGTGTATCTCTGTGTATCTCTATGAGTCTCTGTGTGTCTCTGTGTCTCTGTGGGTCTCTGTGTGTCTCTAGGTGTCTGTATGTGTATCTGTGTGTCTCTGTGTGTCTCTGTGTATCTCTATGCGTCTCTATGTGTCTCTGTGTATCTCTATGAGTCTCTGTGTGTCTCTGTGTGTCTATATGTGTCTCTATGAGTCTCTGTGTCTCTGTGTATCTCTGTGTGTCTCTATGTGTCTCTATGTGTCTCTGTGTCTCTCTATGTCTCTGTGTCTCTGTGTGTCTCTGTGTGTCTCTGTGTGTCTCTGTGGGTCTCTGTGTATCTCTGTGTGTATCTATGTGTCTCTATGTGTATCTCTGTGTATCTCTATGAGTCTCTGTGTGTCTCTGTGTCTCTGTGGGTCTCTGTGTGTCTCTATGTGTCTCTGTGTGTCTATATGTGTCTCTATGTGTCTCTGTGTCTCTGTGTATCTCTGTGTGTCTATATGTGTCTCTATGTGTCTCTGTGTGTCTCTATGTGGCTCTGTGTGTCTCTATGTGTCTCTGTGTGTCTCTGTGGGTCTCTGTGTATCTCTGTGTGTATCTCTGTGTCTCTATGTGTCTCTGTGTGTCTCTATGAGTCTCTGTGTGTCTCTATGTGTCTCTGTGTGTCTATATGTGTCTCTATGAGTCTCTGTGTCTCTGTGTATCTCTGTGTGTCTCTATGTGTCTCTATGTGTCTCTGTGTCTCTCTATGTCTCTGTGTCTCTGTGGGTCTCTGTGTGTCTCTGTGTGTCTCTATGTGTCTCTGTGTGTCTCTGTGTGTCTCTGTGTCTCTGTGTGTCTCTATGTGTCTCTACGTGTCTCTGTGTCTCTGTGTGTCTCTATGAGTCTCTGTGTGTCTCTATGTGTCTCTATGTGTCTCTGTGTGTCTCTATGTGTCTCTATGTGTCTCTGTGTATCTCTATGTGTCTCTATGAGTCTCTGTGTGTCTCTATGTGTCTCTGTGTGTCTCTATGTGTCTCTATGTGTCTCTGTGTATCTCTATGAGTCTCTGTGTGTCTCTGTGTCTCTGTGGGTCTCTGTGTGTCTCTATGTGTCTCTGTGTGTCTATATGTGTCTCTATGAGTCTCTGTGTCTCTGTGTATCTCTGTGTGTCTCTATGTGTCTCTATGTGTCTCTGTGTCTCTCTATGTCTCTGTGTCTCTGCGGGTCTCTGTGTGTCTCTGTGTGTCTCTATGTGTCTCTGTGTGTCTCTGTGTGTCTCTGTGTCTCTGTGTGTCTCTATGTGTCTCTACGTGTCTCTGTGTCTCTGTGTGTCTCTATGAGTCTCTGTGTGTCTCTATGTGTCTCTATGTGTCTCTGTGTGTCTCTATGTGTCTCTATGTGTCTCTGTGTATCTCTATGTGTCTCTGTGTGTCTCTGTGGGTCTCTATGTCTCTGTGTATCTCTATGTATCTCTATGTGTCTCTATGTGTCTCTGTGTGTCTCTGTGGGTCTCTGTGTATCTCTGTGTGTCTCTGTGGGTCTCTGTGTGTCTCTGTGTGTGTCTATGTCTCTATGTGTCTCTATGAGTCTCTGTGTGTCTCTGTGTCTCTGTGTGTTTCTAGGTGTCTCTAGGTGTCTATATGTGTCTGTGTGTCTCTGTGTATCTCTATGTGTCTCTGTGTGTCTCTGTGTCTCTGTGGGTCTCTGTGTGTCTCTGTGTGTCTCTATGTGTCTCTGTGTGTCTCTGTGTGTCTCTTTGTCTCTGTGTGTCTCTATGTGTCTCTACGTGTCTCTGTGTCTCTGTGTGTCTCTATGTGTCTCTATGTGTCTTTGTGTGTCTCTGTGTGTCTCTGTGGGTCTCTATGTGTCTCTGTGTGTCTCTATGTGTCTCTATGTGTCTCTGTGTATCTCTATGTGTCTCTATGAGTCTCTGTGTGTCTCTATGTGTCTCTATGTGTCTCTGTGTGTCTCTATGTGTCTCTATGTGTCTCTGTGTATCTCTATGAGTCTCTGTGTGTCTCTGTGTATCTCTATGAGTCTCTGTGTGTCTCTGTGTCTCTGTGGGTCTCTGTGTGTCTCTATGTGTCTCTGTGTGTCTATATGTGTCTCTATGAGTCTCTGTGTCTCTGTGTATCTCTGTGTGTCTCTATGTGTCTCTATGTGTCTCTGTGTCTCTCTATGTCTCTGTGTCTCTGCGGGTCTCTGTGTGTCTCTGTGTGTCTCTATGTGTCTCTGTGTGTCTCTGTGTGTCTCTGTGTCTCTGTGTGTCTCTATGTGTCTCTACGTGTCTCTGTGTCTCTGTGTGTCTCTATGAGTCTCTGTGTGTCTCTATGTGTCTCTATGTGTCTCTGTGTGTCTCTATGTGTCTCTATGTGTCTCTGTGTATCTCTATGTGTCTCTGTGTGTCTCTGTGGGTCTCTATGTCTCTGTGTATCTCTATGTATCTCTATGTGTCTCTATGTGTCTCTGTGTGTCTCTGTGGGTCTCTGTGTATCTCTGTGTGTCTCTGTGGATCTCTGTGTGTCTCTGTGTGTGTCTATGTCTCTGTGTGTCTCTATGAGTCTCTGTGTGTCTCTGTGTCTCTGTGTGTTTCTAGGTGTCTCTAGGTGTCTATATGTGTCTGTGTGTCTCTGTGTATCTCTATGTGTCTCTGTGTGTCTCTGTGTCTCTGTGTGTCTCTATGTGTCTCTGTGTATCTCTATGTGTCTCTGTGTGTGTCTGTGTCTCCATGAGTCTCTGCGTGTCTCTGTGTGTCTCTATGGGTCTCTGTGTGTCGCTGTGTGTCTCTATGTGTCTCTATGTGTCTTTGTGTGTCTCTGTGTGTCTCTGTGGGTCTCTATGTGTCTCTATGTGTCTCTATGGGTCTCTATGGGTCCCTATGTGTCTCTATGTGTCTCTGTGTATCTCTATGGGTCTCTTTGAGTCTCTGTGTGTCTCTATGGGTCTCTATGTGTCTCTATGGGTCTCTTTGGGTCTCTATGTGTCTCTATGGGTCTCTATGTGTCTCTATGGGTCTCTTTGTGTCTCTGTGTGTCGCTTTGGGTCTCTATGTGTCTCTATGGGTCTCTGTATGTGTCTGTGGGTCTCTCTGTGTCTCTATGGGTCTCTGTGTGTCTCTGTGTGACGATACGTCAATTCGTTGCGTTGTGATGGACAGATCGCGTTTGGCCTTTTAAACAGACGTTTCGGGTAATGATGTTTCTTCATCATGGCATGCACTACGGTGTTAATGTACTCTGAAGGTCAGTTTCCAGAAACGCCTAATATGATTCGTGTGGTCTATGTATCGCCTTTAGCATATACACACAGACACGCACACAAGCAGACACTGACACATATAGACACACACACAGACAGTCACACACGCAGACACTCGCACACGCAGACACTCACACACACTCACACACGCAGACACTCACACACCCAGACACTCACACACCCAGACACTCACACACCCAGACACTCACACACACAGACACACACGCAGACACTCACACACCCAGACACTCACACACGCAGACACACACACAGACACTCACACACACAGACACTCACACACACAGACACTCACCCACCCAGACACTCACACACACAGACACTCACCCACCCAGACACTCACACACCCAAACACTCACCCAGACCTCCACACACACAGACACTCACACACCCAGACACTCACACACGCAGACACTCACACACGCAGACACTCGCACACACAGATACTCACACACACAGACACTCACACACACTCACACACGCAGACACTCACACACGCAGACACTCTCACACACAGACACTCACACACGCAGACACTCACACACCCAGACACTCACACACAAAGACACTCACACACACAGACACGCACACACAGACACACACACCCAGACACACACACCCAGACACTCACACACACAGACACTCACACACACAGACACTCACACACAGACACTCACACACACAGACACTCACACACGCAGACACTCACACACGCAGACACTCACACACCCAGACACTCACACACCCAGACACTCACACACCCAGACACTCACACACAGACACTCACACACCCAGACACTCACACACCCAGACACTCACACACAGACACTCACACACCCAGACACTCACACACCCAGACACTCACACACCCAGACACTCACACACGCAGTCACACACCCAGACACTCACACACCAAGACACCCACACACTCACACCCACACACTCAGACACTCACACTCACCGACACACACACACATAGTGAACACTCTCTCACACACATTGTGAAATACACTCACCCACACACTGACACTCACACACACAGTGAGACACTATCTCAACAACAACCGCCATTCGCCACTAAATGGCGGTGACGTCACCACGACACTTGTGCCAGGCTATGTGCACATTGAGGCCACGTAAAGTGTCGAACGCCCTCTGGCAGGAGATCACGGGGCAGACCCAGCAGGTGCCACGGGTCGACTGACTGAGATGACTGAGATGACTGGCTGATGCACCACCTGTGCCCCCTACTGTGCCAACTTGCTGTGCTTTAGCCACCCAGCGCTCCGCTCGTTGTTGTGAGCGTCGCTCCTCCGCCCTCCGTTGTTGTTGGAGGGCGACTGCCTCCAACTGCCCAGCAGCGTCCTTCACGAGCCTCCTCCACAGAGGCCGATCTTGACACAGCTGGTACCAGTTATCGGCAAGTCCACTCAGCTCCACGTCCTCCTGTACCACATCACTCCATCTCTTCTCTAGCCCGTGCCGTGCCCGTTTAGCCCCCTCGATCCGGCCGAACAAAAGCTGTCTAGTCATGCGGTGGCTGGGCATGCGGGCTACATGACCCAGCCAGTGCAGCCTTGCCTGCCGGAGGAGCTCACAGATGGGAATTTGTCCAAATCTTTCAAGGATTTGTGAGCTCCTCACACAATCCAGCCTGGTAAAATCCAGGATGGATAGTAGGCAGGCCAGCCTTAATGTTTCTAACCAGCGAAGATGTTCCTTTAGGGGGGTCTACGTTTTGCAAGTGTAGAGAAGGGAGGGAATGACCGTGGCTGAGAAGACCTGAAGCTTCGTGCGGAGTAATAGAACAGGTAGCTTCCACACAGCGTTACGTATCCGATGAAAAGATAATGCCGGTCGACTGATTCTGAGTGAGACCTCTGCTGTTAAGCCAGAGTCAGTCATGAGCACACTGCCCAGGTATGGGAAACTCTCCACACTCTCCACAACTGCCCCATCACCGATTGGGAGTTGTGGAGGTGGATTGTCCGATGGTAGAAAATACATAGGCAGGTGCTTTGTTTTGGTGGGGCTGATGGTAAGACCCCACCTCTTAGTGGCACGCTCCAGGTTCAGCAGCACCACCTCCAACTCCTCATCTGAGTGAGCAGCAATTACCAGATCATCGGCATACATAACGTGGTTGAGCAATAGGGAGCCATTCCTTGACCGCACCCGGGCATCAATCATCCTCCCATTGTATCTGTACCAGATGTAAATTCCTCCGGTACAGCTATTGAAGGCTTCACGAACTACATGGTCAAAATAGATGTTAAATAATGTAGGAGCCAGAGGACATCCCTGTCGCACCTCAAGGTGTACAGAGAATGGCTCTGACTCCCGGCCATGTAGTTTTACCCGGGCCCGCTCACCATCATGAAGGTCCTTAATGATCGTGAGCAGAGGGTCAGGGACTCCGAAAGCACGAAGAACAACCCAGAGCCCAGGCCTACTGATGGTATCATAGGCCTTGACCAGGTCAATAAAGCAGAGATGTAGGTCTTGTTGGAATTCCCTACACTTCTGCTGTAGCAGACGGACAGAAAATATGGCATCTGTGCAGGACCGCCCTTTCCTGAAACAGCATTGGGGCTCCGCAAGCCTCTCCTCAGCGTGCCTAGCAAGGCTATGTTGAATAATCCTTGCCAGGACCTTTCCCGGCACACTGAGGAGTGAGATGCCCCTGTAGTTGTTACAGTCTGCGCGCCCCCCCTTATTAAAGAGGGGGACCACCAGGATATCCTTCCAATCCTGCGAAACCCGTCCAGCGGTCCAGACTGTTGTTATTATGTCATGTAGGGCAGTCTGTGCACAAACGCCACCCTCCCTCAGCATTTCACTTGGGAGATCATCTCTGCCCGGTGCCTTTCCTGGTCTCAGACTCCGGATCGCCCTCAGTACTTCCTCAACAGATGGCACCTCAGCCAGCCACTCACAGGGGGTGACTTCTTCCCATATTTGAGGCACCGCAGCCTCAGCAGGGTCATCCTCACTTTGTGCCACGATGTTTTCCTGGCTGAGGGATTTTCCCTCCCCCAGGACCTCACAGAAATGCTCAGCAAATCTGCAAACCTGTTCCTGGGGGTCGGAGATTGAGTCACCGTTTTATCCGCTAGTGATGGTAATAGGTGTGGTGCTGCAGGTTACTTTTTTGATGGAGTTAAATAGAGATTTGTGATCGTGGGCCACTGAGGCAGACTCCATCTCCTCAGCAACCTACGACCACCACCCATCCTTGCAGCGCCTCACGGCTCTCCGAACCTCCCTGCGAATGCTGCGGTAAGCCTCCTCATTCTTTGACGTGGGATTCTGTACCCGATGACAGTGGGCTTGTCGCTTTTTCTCAGCCAGCTTGAACCCCTCCTCTGTCAGCCAGGGTCTCTCGGGAGGTCTGGACCGCGTACCCAAAGCAGCCATTGCAGCTGCATGAGCCACAGTCCTAAACCTCGCCCATTTCCCCTCGACATCAGGAGGAGTGGGGGACGATGCCAATCCCAGCCGCAAGCGATGATGAAATTCTTGCTTGCAACTTTCATCAGATAACTGAGACCATGCCACTAAGAGTTTGAATGGGGTCCTGGTTGTACACCCACCACCGGAGTGGAAGAATGGCAGGCACATCTTACAGATGACAAGTCAATGGTCGGTGGGAGGATCAACTCCACGGTAGGTCCTGGTGTCAAGTACATGGGCCCGCATGCGCTGTTCCGTCACTATGTAGTCCAGCAGATGTTCTTGCTTGGACACGGCATGCATCCATGATGTGGTGTGGATGCGCCGATGCCGGAACAGCGTGTTGGTAATTACAAGCCCATGGGCTGCACAAAAATATAGCAGCCTCCTACCGTTGTTATTGAGCTGATCTGGCCCATGCCCTCCAATCACTCCAGACCAGGTGCCAGTATCATGACCAACTCGGGCATTGAAGTCACCCAACAAGATGAATCTATCCCGAGGGGCCACTTTAGCCAGCACCTGTGACAGGAGATCATAAAAGGCATCTGACTCATCGGCCTTGCCTGCATCCCTCCACGGATGTTCGTCTTCAGTGGGGGCATAAGTAACCACGACCACCACTCCTCGCCCCTGGTTGATGGGAAGGCGAGCCCAAAGTAGCTTGGGGCTTACAGCTTCCCACACCTCACCAGCACGCTCCCACGCCCCTTCATTCTTTTGTTCATAAGAGCCACACCCTGTTGTTTGGCAGTCTGCTGCCCCGAGTAGAGGACTGTCCACCCCTCATGGTGGCAGGAGCCAGAACCGTACCACCAGACCTCCTGAATACCACAGAGATCCAGGCGGTACCGGTCCAGCTCCCGACAGAGGAGTGACAGCCTCTCCTCCGCAGTGAGCGTTCGAACATTCCACGTGGCCACACGAAGTGGCTTTTCGTTATTTCTGGAGGAGCCCCGAGGGTAAAGATTCAGTCTCCTGACTCCGCCAAATGGGGTTTGGCCAGGAGACATCATAGACGCCTGTCACCCCGGGGCCTCCGGCACAAGCTTATTTATTAGATATTTTCGACGTGGTTTAGTGGTAATTAATTGAAGGTGGAGGGGTTACCAGCCCCTCGCACCCGTCCAGAGCCCCCGTTTAGCCCCTGTGGTGGTCACAGACGCGATGAGGGGAAAGGCCAATCGGAATTGGCCCTCCCCCCACAGAACTGTCCACAACAGAGTTGCCCGTCCGGCATCACTGGGAGGTAGGGGGTTGTTTTGCCGGATACACTAACAACACACACTAACAACACACACACCAGCAACACACACACACTAACAACACACACACTAACAACACACACACCAACAACACACAATAACAACACAAACACTAACAACACACACTAACAACACACACACACACACACTAACAACACACACTAAGAACACACTAACAACACACACACAAACAACACACACACACCAACAACACACAAACACACACTAACAACACACACCACACACACTAACAACACACACCACACACACTAACAACACACACCACACACAACACACACACTAACAACACACACTAACACACACCAACAACACACACACACCAACAACACACACTCACACTAACACACAAACAACACACAAACAACACACAAACAACACACAAACACCACACACTAACAACACACACAGTAACAACACACACACATTAACACACACACTAACACACACACTAACAACACACACACTAACCAACACACACACACTAGCAACACACACTAACAACACACTCACAACACACTCACACTAACAACACACACACTAACAACACACACACAAACAACACACTCACACTAACAACACACACACCAAACAACACACTCACACTAACAACACACACACCAAACAACACACTCACACTAACAACATACACACTAGCAACACACACACCCTAACAACACACTCACAACACACACTAAACAACACACACACTAAACAACACACACTAACAACACACACACACTAACAACACACACTAGCAACACACACACTAACAACACACACACTAACAACACACACACTAAACAACACACACACACACACCAGCAACACACAGACTAACAACACACTCACACTAACAACACACACTAAACAACACACTCACACTAACAACACACAAACACTAACAACACACACACTAAACAACACACTCACACACACACACTAACAACACACACTAACAACACACTCACACTAACAACACACACACTAACAACACACTCACACTAACACACACACACTAACAACACACTCACACTAACACACACACTAACAACACACACTAACAACACACTCACACTAACAACACTCACACTAACAACACTCACACTAACAACACACACACTAACAACACACACTAACACACAAACACTAACAACACTCACACTAACAACACACTCACACTAACAACACACACACTAACACACACACTAACAACACACACACTAACAACACACACACTCACACTAACAACACAAACACAGAAACATGACCGCTGCTGCTGCTGTCTCGTGAATACAAAGGAGGCAGTGTTTGTTTATTGACGCAGCGAGGCAACACTCACACTAACAACACACTCACACTAACAACACACTCACACTAACAACACTTTGACACTAACAACACACACTCACACTAACAACACACACTCACACTAAGAACACACTCACACTAACAACACAGACTAACAACACTCACACTAACAACGCTCACACTAACAACACACTGATACTAACAACACTGACACTAACAACACACTCACACTAACAACACACACACTCACACTAACAACACAAACACAGAAACATGACCGCTGCTGCTGCTGTCTCGTGAATACAAAGGAGGCAGTGTTTGTTTATTGACGCAGCGAGGCAACACGTGGGGTGTGTGTGTGTGGGGGGGTGGAGAATTGCCTGAGCTGTCGGTACGAAGTGAAACCCGACCCCCCCTCCCCCGACGTTCCGCGATGTGGCCCTCTCTCACACTCACTCAACACCCTCTGCGCGGAACGCGTGTCGCTGTTACGAATGGCTGAACGGTTTGGGGTTTTGGAAATTTTTTAAAATCAAAATTGCGATCTCTCCGGCAGCGATTTGCGATTTGATTTGCGATTACAATTTTTTTGTTGTGGTTGTTTTTGGTCCAGTCGAACTGCAGTTCCAATGTTCACCGCGGAATGGATTCAACGCGTGGTACCATCAAACACAGAAATAGGTTTTCACCCTTTTAACTGGCACAACAACTGACACCTTTATTCAAGGCGTCGTGTTTGCAATAACCACAGCACAAGCAGTCAAAATGCAAACAAAAAAAGACAGCTCTGATAATAATATTGGCACTGTCCTTGAATTTGATTGGTCCACACCAGAGACGGCTTTTCTTAGAGCCCTTTAGTCTCTCCACTGGTGATGGACCAGATGACGCCAAAAGGCGTACAACTAAAAAACAACGCACTATCAGAGTATTGAGGTGCTCGGGGTGAGCATTTACATTATGAGACCTCCTTTGCCAGTAACAAGATATAGTAATAGATTTTCACCCTTTTAACTGGCACAAAAACTGACACCTTTATTCAAGGCATCGTGTTTGCAATAACCACAACACAAGCAGTCAAAATGCAAACAAAAAGAGACAACTCTGATAATGATGATGGCACCGTCCTTGAATTTGATTGGTCCACACCAGAGACGGCTTTTCTTAGTGCCCTTTAGTCTCTCCACTGGTGATGGACCAGATGACGCCAAAAGGCGTACAACTCAAAAAACAGCGCACCATCAGAGTTATTGAGGTGCTCGGGGTGAGCATTTACATTATGACACCTCCTTTGCCAGTAACAAGATATAGTAATAGATTTTCACCCTTTTAACTGGCACAAAAACTGACACCTTTATTCAAGGCATCGTGTTTGCAATAACCACAACACAAGCAGTCTAAATGTAAACAAAAAGAGACAACTCTGATAATGATGATGGCACCGTCCTTGAATTTGATTGGTCCACACCAGAGACGGCTTTTCTTAGTGCCCTTTAGTCTCTCCACTGGTGATGGACCAGATGACGCCAAAAGGCGTACAACTCAAAAAACAGCGCACCATCAGAGTTATTGAGGGCTCGGGGTGAGCATTTACATTATGAGACCTCCTTTGCCAGTAACAAGATATAGGAATAGGTTTTACCCTTTTAACTGGCACAAAAACTGACACCTTCATTCAAGGCATCGTGTTTGCAATAACCACAATACAAGCAGTCAAAATGCAAACAAAAAAAAGACAACTCTGATAATAATATGCACTGTCCTTGAATTTGATTGGTCCACACCAGAGACGGCTTTTCTTAGAGCCCTTTAGTCTCTCCACTGGTGATGGACCAGATGACGCCAAAAGGCGTACAACTCAAAAAACAGCGCACCATCAGAGTTATTGAGGGCTCGGGGTGAGCATTTACATTATGAGACCTCCTTTGCCAGTAACAAGATATAGTAATAGGTTTAACCCTTTTAACTGGCACAAAAACTGACACCTTTATTCAAGGCATCATGTTTGCAATAACCACAACACAAGCAGTCAAAATGCAAACAAAAAGGAGACAACTCTGATAATAATAATGTTGGCACCGTCCTTGAATTTGATTGGTCCACACCAGAGACGGCTTTTCTTAGAGCCCTTTAGTCTCCACTGGTGTTAGACCAGAAGACGCTAAAAGGCGTACAACTAAAAAAACAGCGCACCATCAGAGTTATTGAGGGCTCGGGGTGAGCATTTACATTATGACACCTCCTTTGCCAGTAACAAGATATAGTAATAGGTTTTACCCTTTTAACTGGCACAACTGACACCTTTATTCAAGGCATCGTGTTTGCAATAACCACAACACAAGCAGTCAAAATGCAAACAAAAAGAGACAACTCTGATAATAATAATATTGGCACTGTCCTTGAATTTGATTGGTCCACACCAGAGACGGCTTTTCTTAGAACCCTTTAGTCTCTCCACTGGTGATGGACCAGATGACGCCAAAAGGCGTACAACTCAAAAAACTGCGCACCATCAGAGTTATTGAGGGCTCGGGGTGAACATTTACATTATGACACCTCCTTTGCCAGTAACAAGATATAGTAATAGGTTTAACCCTTTTAACTGGCACAACTGACACCTTTATTCAAGGCATCGTGTTTGCAATAACCACAATACAAGCAGTCAAAATGCAAACAAAAAAAGACAACTCTGATAATAATATTGGCACTGTCCTTGAATTTGATTGGTCCACACCAGAGACGGCTTTTCTTAGAGCCCTTTAGTCTCTCCACTGGTGATGGACCAGATGACGCCAAAAGGCATACATCTCAAAAAACAGCGCACCATCAGGGTTATTGAGGGCTCGGGGTGAACATTTACATTATGACACCTCCTTTGCCAGTAACAAGATATAGGAATAGGTTTTTACCCTTTTAACCGGCACAATCAAACATGTGAACGGCTGTGTATGTTCTCACACAGGGACGTGGAACTTCGAAGATGTGAATCGCTTCCAACGTGTGTCCATTAAAATGTTTCAAGTTGAAAATGAACAGTCAAACATATCGCAATTGTTAAGTTAAATAAATAAAGTTATATATATTTTTCAAAAAATATATATAATTAATACAAGAAAGTTATAGGGGCTTTTTAAATCGTAAAATCGCAGCCTTTGTACAGCCTGCCCTATATGACGTCATAACAACAGTCTGGACCACTGGACGGGTTCCGCAGGATTGGAAGGATGCCCTGGTGGTCCCCCCTCTTTAAGAAGAAGGGGGACCGCACAGACTGTAACAACTACAGGGGCATCTCACTCCTCAGTGTGAGGCCGGTAAAGGTCCTGGCAAGGATTATTCAGCATCGCCTTGGCCAGGCACGCTGAGGAGAGGCTTGCGGAGCCCCAATGCGGTTTCAGGAAAGGGCGGTCCTGCACAGATGCCATATTACTGTGTAGGAATCTCCTGGTTATACCACCAGCCCACTTAGTGGCGAATGGCGGTTGTTGTTGGGTGTTGGTGGTGTTGTTGTGTTAGTGTTGTTGTGTTAGTGGTGTTGTGTTAGTGGTGTTGTTGTGTTAGTGTTGTTGTTAGTGTTGTCAGTCAGTCGACCCGTGGCACCTGCTGGGTCTGCCCCGTGACCTCCTGCCCGCGGGCGTTCGACACATCACGTGGCCTCAAGGTGCACATGGCCTGGCACAAGCGTCGTGGTGATGTCACCGCCACTTAGTGGCGAATGGCGGTTGTTGTTGTGTTGTTGTTGTGTGTTGTTGTGTTCGTGTTGTTGTTGTGTTCATGTTGTTGTGTTCGGCGGAAACAAATCACCCATCGTCACCATCTAAAAACCCTCCTCCATCATAATCTTCACCACCACCATCACCATCTTCACCACCATCACCACCATCACCACCATCTTCACCACCATTACCACCACCGTCACCACCATCACCACCACCACCATCACCACCATCTTCACCACCACCATCAGCGTTGTTCCTCCTCCTCCTGACGACTTTACTACTGGGGTGGTGGTAATGTGGTGGTGGTGGTGATGGTGGTGGTGGTGATGGTGGTGGTGGTGATGTTGGTGGTGTTGGTAATGGTGGTGGTAGTGATGTTGGTGGTGTTGGTGGTGATGTTGGTGTTGGTGGTAGTGATGGTGGTGGTGATGTTGTTGGTGGTGGTAGTGATGGAGGTGGTGGTGATGTTGGTGGTGGTGGTGTTGGTGGTGATGGTGGTGGGGGTGGTAGTGGTGATGTTGTTGTTGGTGGTAGTGATGGAGGTGGTGGTAGTGATGGTGGTGGTGATATTTGTTGGTGGTGCTCCTCGTCCGTTCGCTCCTCCTCACTCGCCGCTGACTCCTCCCCCATCCTCCCCCCCCCCCCCAAACAACAACAACACAACAACAACACAACAACAACACAACAACAGTCTCCCCCCCCCGTGCCAACCCTCCCTCCCCACCGGCGGGGGTCACAGCTACAGCTGCAGGCACCGTGAGGCCTTGCGAGCCTCGCCCCACAGCAGAAGGCTGAGCAGTGTGAGGCCCCAGGCGGAAGTAGCAGGCCCCAAGGCCCTTGTAGAGGCCGCGAAGGCCCTCAGCTCGCCACGTCCTCAGCAGGCAGTCGGCGAAGCCTCGGTAGACACGGTGCTGGGTGGCGGTGGTGGCGGTGGTGGTGGTGGTGGCGGTGGTGGTGGGGGGGGGGGGGGGGTTTCGTCAGACGTGCCCCCCCCGTCAATGAACTTACGTTCGGGAGATCGGCCGCGGTGCCATTTCTGCGCGGGCGCGGGCGCGGGCGGGTTAACTTCGGCGTGGTGTCTGCGATTTGTGAGCGGAGCGACCGCGTGCTGGGCTGGGCGGGCGGGCGGGGGTGGTTCGTTAGAGAGCGAGCGTAGCCGCGGCCTTGGGGTGCTGACCCGGGGTTTCCGCTTGAGGGCGCGCGGGGCCCAAAGTCGCGGCTTCCGCGGCCGCCGCGCGACCGATCCGAGTAGGCGCGAAGGGTCGCGGTGCACCTGAACGAAACTCTCCCGGGGCCGCCCGCGCCGAGATTACCATCTCCGCGCCGAGATTACCATCTCCGCGCCGAGATTACCATCTCCGCGCCGAGATTACCATCTCCGCGCCGAGATTACCATCTCCGCGCCGAGATTACCATCTCCGCGCCGAGATTACCATCTCCGCGCCGAGATTACCATCTCCGCGCCGAGATTACCATCTCCGCGCCGAGATTACCATCTCCGCGCCGAGATTACCATCTCCGCGCCGAGATTACCATCTCCGCGCCGAGATTACCATCTCCGCGCCGAGATTACCATCTCCGCGCCGAGATTACCATCTCCGCGCCGAGATTACCATCTCCGCGCCGAGATTACCATCTCCGCGCCGAGATTACCATCTCCGCGCCGAGATTACCATCTCCGCGCCGAGATTACCATCTCCGCGCCGAGATTACCATCTCCGCGCCGAGATTACCATCTCCGCGCCGAGATTACCATCTCCGCGCCGAGATTACCATCTCCGCGCCGAGATTACCATCTCCGCGCCGAGATTACCATCTCCGCGCCGAGATTACCATCTCCGCGCCGAGATTACCATCTCCGCGCCGAGATTACCATCTCCGCGCCGAGATTACCATCTCCGCGCCGAGATTACCATCTCCGCGCCGAGATTACCATCTCCGCGCCGAGATTACCATCTCCGCGCCGAGATTACCATCTCCGCGCCGAGATTACCATCTCCGCGCCGAGATTACCATCTCCGCGCCGAGATTACCATCTCCGCGCCGAGATTACCATCTCCGCGCCGAGATTACCATCTCCGCGCCGAGATTACCATCTCCGCGCCGAGATTACCATCTCCGCGCCGAG
This sequence comes from Petromyzon marinus, assembly GCF_048934315.1. NCBI lineage: Eukaryota > Metazoa > Chordata > Hyperoartia > Petromyzontiformes > Petromyzontidae > Petromyzon > Petromyzon marinus. The sequence continues at coordinate 608,599 of NW_027422629.1, forward strand.
ATTACCATCTCCGCGCCGAGATTACCATCTCCGCGCCGAGATTACCATCTCCGCGCCGAGATTACCATCTCCGCGCCGAGATTACCATCTCCGCGCCGAGATTACCATCTCCGCGCCGAGATTACCATCTCCGCGCCGAGATTACCATCTCCGCGCCGAGATTACCATCTCCGCGCCGAGATTACCATCTCCGCGCCGAGATTACCATCTCCGCGCCGAGATTACCATCTCCGCGCCGAGATTACCATCTCCGCGCCGAGATTACCATCTCCGCGCCGAGATTACCATCTCCGCGCCGAGATTACCATCTCCGCGCCGAGATTACCATCTCCGCGCCGAGATTACCATCTCCGCGCCGAGATTACCATCTCCGCGCCGAGATTACCATCTCCGCGCCGAGATTACCATCTCCGCGCCAATGCGACTTGAGCGAGCTTGCACGGCGCGCTTTACGCAGTAAAATTTACTTAAACAACTTTTAACGAAAACACGCTTTTTAAAATACAAAAAAAAAGAGAGAGAGAGAGAGAGCTTATTATATTTTGTACGTCTCTGCTCCATCAAATAATTGCGACCGAATTTGATTTCATCCAGCGGCAGATCGATCGTCACATCGTAAACGTGAGCGTACTGTGGTAATGGAAGAACTCCACAACGACAACAAGGTCTTGATTTAAAGCTTTCGTGACTGCAGTAATTCATATTCTTAGTTTTTTCGGTAAAGTCACGTTGTTTCTCTTCAACGTGACTTTACCGAAAAAACTAAGAATATGACAACAAGGTCATCTCTTTGACGCGCTTTCATTTAACTCGCTCTGTCTGTTGTCGATGTTGTTGTTGTTGTCGATGTCGTTGTTGTTGTTGTCGATGATGTCGTTGTTGTACCCTCAAATCTTGTAACTCGAACTGTAACCCACTTCCCAATGTGGTATCGACTGCAAACTCGGTATACTGATGTCATGCTGATGACAATAGCTACGATTCGAAATCTTTCGTGACTGCAAGAATTACTCTTTGGTTTTTTTTTCGGTAAAGTCACGTATAAATAAGTCTGAACCACCTCTACGGAGGAGGTAAGAGGTCTGTGTCTTTGTGTTTGTCTCTGCTTGTGCGTCTGCCTTTGTGTCTTGGCTTGGATTTGTGTCTCGGTGCTGTCTCTGCCTGTGTGTGGGCCTTGGTGTTTCCGAGTGGGTGATGCCGCGCCCCACTTTGGCTCCATACATACCTCATGCTAATTTGTCCCTTTGTCTCTCAGCCTCACCTTCTCTGCGTATTTAAGGCGACTTCACTGTGTGCGTGTCCCCTGTGCTGGTTCGCTCTACTTGGATGTCTATGTGTGTGTGTGTGTGCGCGGTCTGTATTTTAAATTTCATACTGAACTTGCAATTTAACAATCTTTGAAATATCTTCTTTGGTTCTTTCGGTAAAGTCACGTAGAATGATAATAAAATAATAAATCATTCTACGTGACTTTACCGAAAGAACCAAAGAAGATGAATCATTGCAGTCACGAAAGCTTTAAATCGAAATCTTTGAAATAGCGTAATCAACCGGACTATGCGTTTAATTGTGTTTTGACCAACCGTCTGTGTTGCTTTATATGGTTGTCCAAATTGTGCTAAACCCTGATTGTTTGGTATGCTTCTCTCTCTGTTGTACCCTGGTGTATCTGTGTTAGTTCCCCCCTACTTGGGTGTCTGTGTATACATCTGGGGTTATATGTGTTTCCTCTCTCTCTCTCGCAAATTTAGCTCTTCTGTACCTGATGATGGCTGCTTGTGTTGCAACCGAAACGTCGTACGCTACTGTCTTATTTTATTATTTCTTATTTATACGTGGCTTTACCGGAAAAAAACCAAAGAGTGACTTTAACTATGTTCTATCATGAAAAATAAAATAAAAAAACAAACACATATACACCAGTAAAACCTTGGATTGCGAGTGACTTGATCTGCGAGTGCTTTGCAAGGGGAGCAAATGTTTGAGTAAATATTGATTTGATAAACGAGCGAGGGTCTTGCAAATACGAGCAGTGTAACACGTGTGCACGCTCTACACTGCCGTAATCCAAATCACGTTGTGATTTCCAAATCACGTTGTGATCCAAATCACGTTGTGATCCAAATCACGTTGTGATCCAAATCACGTTGATCCAAATCACGTTGTGATTTGGATTACAAGCACGTTTCCGGAACGAATCACGCTCCTCGCTACCCAAGGTTTGACCGTAGCTTAAAATATTCATATCCTTAGTTCTTTCGGTAAAGTCACGTTGAAGGGAAACAACAAAATAATAAAAAAAATATATGAAACAATAAAAAAAATTCTCACGACGTTTCGACCATAACACAAACGGTCATCTTCAGGTGTGTCGGTTCGCATTAATTAATTTATTTATAAACGGTGCATTTATTTATTTTAAAAAAACCGTTAGCGCCACGTGCAGCGATTTGGCAGTTTGTTTAGGACTAGTCCATCTATATTCTGAAACAGAGGAGGGGGGAGACGAAATTTTTATTTTATTTTATAATGTATGCTGTCTCCCCCCTCCTCTGTTTCAGAATATAGATGGACTAGTCCGTCTAAACAAACTGCCAAATCGCTGCGCGTGGCGCTAACGGTTTTTTTTATAAATAAATAAATGCACCGTTTAAAAATTAATTTATGCAAACGGACACACCTGAAGACGACCGTTTGTGTTATGGTCGAAACGTCGTGAGAATTGTTTTTATTGTTTTATATATATTTTATTATTTTGTTGTTTCCCTTCAACGTGACTTTACCGAAAGAACTGAGAATATGAATTACTGCAGTCACGAAGGCTTTAAATCAAAAATGTAGTTTAAAACGTTATCTTTGTTTCCTTTACATGCTTTTATTTAACTCGCTCTGTCTGTTGTTGTCGTTGTTGTTGTATCCTCAAATGTTGTAACTCAATTGTAACCCACTTCCCAATGTGCTATCGACTGCAAAACTTGGTATATACTTATGTCATGCTGATGACAGTACTATGTTATATCATGAGAAAAAACATATTTTTGAGCGTTATTATGTTATATTTTGATTTAAAGCTTTCGTGACTGCAGGGATTCATATTCTTGGTTCTTTCGGTAAAGTCACCACCACGTAGAAGGGAAACAATAAAATAATACAAATATAAAACAATACAATTATTGTAAAACAATAAAATTATTATTCTTGGTTCTTTCGGTAAAGTCACCACCACGTAGATAGGGAAACAATAAAATAATACAAATATAAAACAATAAAATTATTATTCTTGGTTCTTTCGGTAAAGTCACCACCGCGTTAGAAGGGAAACAATCAAATAATAAAAATATAAAACAATACAATTATTGTAAAACAATAAAATTATTATTCTTGGTTCTTTCGGTAAAGTCACCACCACGTAGATAGGGAAACAATAAAATAATACAAATATAAAACAATAAAATTATTATTCTTGGTTCTTTCGGTAAAGTCACCACCGCGTTAGAAGGGAAACAATCAAATAATAAAAATATAAAACAATACAATTATTGTAAAACAATAAAATTATTATTCTTGGTTCTTTCGGTAAAGTCACCACCACGTAGAAGGGAAACAATAAAATAATAAAATATAAAACAATAAAATTATTGTAAAACAAAATTATTATTCTTGGTTCTTTCGGTAAAGTCACCACGTAGAAGGGAAACAATAAAATAATAAAAATATAAAACAATAAAATTATTGTAAAACAGTAAAATTATTATTCTTGGTTCTTTCGGTAAAGTCACCACCACGTAGATAGGGAAACAATAAAATAATAAAAATATAAAACAATACAATTCTCACGACGTTTCGACTGCAACGCAAGCAATCATCATCAGGTGTGAAAACCACAGCAATCATCATCGGGTGTGATAACCACAGCAAGAAAATAATGTTTATACTTTTATTATTTGTGTTGTTTCCCTTCCACGTGGTGGTGACTTTACCGAAAGAACCAAGAATAATAATTTTATTGTTTTACAATAATTTTATTGTTTTATATTTTTATTATTTTATTGTTTCCCTATCTACGTGGCGGTGACTTTACCGAAAGAACCAAGAATAATAATTGTATTGTTTTACAATAATTTTATTGTTTTATATTTTTATTATTTTATTGTTTCCCTATCTACGTGGTGGTGACTTTACCGAAAGAACCAAGGATAATAATTGTATTGTTTTGCAATAATTGTATTGTTTTATATTTGTATTATTTTATTGTTTCCCTATCTACGTGCTGGTGACTTTACCGAAAGAACCAAGAATAATAATTTTATTGCTTTATAATAATTGTATTGTTTTATATTTTTATTATTTTATTGTTTCCCTATCTACGTGGTGGTGACTTTACCGAAAGAACCAAGCACGTCGCTACGTTATGTCTCAGCTTGGGTCTAATTGTTCTTCCATTACTCGTACGGTACATTTTTAAAAAAAAAAGCGTGTTCTTTAAGAAAAAAGTAGTTTATTTTTTGTAAAAATTACTAATTTTCTCGCCGGTGTCGCCATCTGTCTGCGCAGCGCATTAAGGCTGACCCCCCGCCGGTGAGTGGGCACGCTAATCCAGACCGACACTGCCAGCGGTCGCCCGCAGCAGGCGCTGGTGGTGTAAGTGGGGTGAGCGGGCGTGCGGGGTAACCCCGGGCGGCGGTGAGCCGGACACTCGGCCGTGTCCCTCGGTGCGGTGGTGGGGAGGAGGGGGAGGGGGAGGGGGGGGCGATCGCTCGATCGGAGGGGGCCCGGCGAGAAGTGAGGAGGAGGAGGAGGGGGGGGGAGTGGAGGAGGGGGGTGGATGGGGGGGTGGGGGGCCGTCAGCCCCCCACGTGTCACCCAACGGGAGCGTGGTGAGGGCGGCGAGAGTTGGCGGGTGAAGTCTCCACGTGTCACCCCCCACCCCCCGTGCCCCCCCCCGTGCCCCCCCCCCGTGCCCCGCCCCCGTGCCCCCCCCCCCCCGCTGGGAACAGCTGGGGGGGGGGGGGCACGGGGGGGGGCACGGGGGGGGGCACGGGGGGGGGCAGGGGGGGGGCGGGGGGGGGGGGAGAGGGGGCGGCACGGGCGATGATGAGACAGTGGTCAGGTGACGTCCTACGTGACGTGAGTTCTCAGTTCAGTCTCCTGGTGACAGGAGACTGAACTGAGATAACCACAGCAATCATCATCAGGTGTGATAACCACAGCAATCATCATCAGGTGTGATAACCACAGCAATCATCATCAGGTGTGAAAACCACAGCAATCATCATCAGGTGTGATAACCACAGCAATCATCATCAGGTGTGATAACCACAGCAATCATCATCAGGTGTGATAACCACAGCAATCATCATCAGGTGTGATAACCACAGCAATCATCATCAGGTGTGATAACCACAGCAATCATCATCAGGTGTGAAAACCACAGCAATCATCATCAGGTGTGATAACCACAGCAATCATCATCAGGTGTGATAACCACAGCAATCATCATCAGGTGTGATAACCACAGCAATCATCATCAGGTGTGATAACCACAGCAATCATCATCAGGTGTGATAACCACAGCAATCATCATCAGGTGTGATAACCACAGCAATCATCATCAGGTGTGATAACCACAGCAATCATCATCAGGTGTGAAAACCACAGCAATCATCATCAGGTGTGATAACCACAGCAATCATCATCATGTGTGATAACCACAGCAATCATCATCAGGTGTGAAAACCACAGCAATCATCATCAGGTGTGAAAACCACAGCAATCATCATCAGGTGTGATAACCACAGCAATCATCATCAGGTGTGATAACCACAGCAATCATCATCAGGTGTGATAACCACAGCAATCATCATCAGGTGTGATAACCACAGCAATCATCATCAGGTGTGAAAACCACAGCAATCATCATCAGGTGTGATAACCACAGCAATCATCATCAGGTGTGATAACCACAGCAATCATCATCAGGTGTGAAAACCACAGCAATCATCATCAGGTGTGAAAACCACAGCAATCATCATCAGGTGTGATAACCACAGCAATCATCATCAGGTGTGATAACCACAGCAATCATCATCAGGTGTGATAACCACAGCAATCATCATCAGGTGTGATAACCACAGCAATCATCATCAGGTGTGAAAACCACAGCAATCATCATCAGGTGTGATAACCACAGCAATCATCATCAGGTGTGATAACCACAGCAATCATCATCAGGTGTGATAACCACAGCAATCATCATCAGGTGTGATAACCACAGCAATCATCATCAGGTGTGATAACCACAGCAATCATCATCAGGTGTGATAACCACAGCAATCATCATCAGGTGTGATAACCACAGCAATCATCATCAGGTGTGATAACCACAGCAATCATCATCAGGTGTGATAACCACAGCAATCATCATCAGGTGTGATAACCACAGCAATCATCATCAGGTGTGATAACCACAGCAATCATCATCAGGTGTGATAACCACAGCAAGAAATTCATGTTCTTGCTGTGGTTATCACACCCGATGATGATTGCTTGCGTTGCAGTCGAAACGCCGTGAGAATTGTATTGTCTTTTATTTTCTTTATTATTTTATTGTTTCCCTTCCACGTGGTGGTGACTTTACCGAAAGAACCAAGAATAATAATTGTATTGTTTTACAATAATTGTATTGTTTTATATTTTTATTATTTTATTGTTTCCCTATCTACGTGGTGGTGACTTTACCGAAAGAACCAAGCACGTCGCTACGTTACGTCTCAGCTTGGGTCTAATTGTTCTTCCATTACTCGTACGGTACATTTTTTTAAAAAAAAGCGTGTTCTTTAAGAAAAAAGTAGTTTATTTTTTGTAAAAATTACTAATTTTCTCGCCGGTGTCGCCATCTGTCTGCGCAGCGCATTAAGGCTGACCCCCCGCCGGTGAGTGGGCACGCTAATCCAGACCGACACTGCCAGCGGTCGCCCGCAGCAGGCGCTGGTGGTGTAAGTGGGGTGAGCGGGCGTGCGGGGTAACCCCGGGCGGCGGTGAGCCGGACACTCGGCCGTGTCCCTCGGTGCGGTGGTGGGGAGGGGGAGGGGGAGGGGGGGGCGATCGCTCGATCGGAGGGGGCCCGGCGAGAAGTGAGGAGGAGGAGGAGGGGGGGGCAGTGGAGGAGGGGGGTGGATGGGGGGGTGGGGGGCCGTCAGCCCCCCACGTGTCACCCAACGGGAGCGTGGTGAGGGCGGCGAGAGTTGGCGGGTGAAGTCTCCACGTGTCACCCCCCACCCCCCGTGCCCCCCCCCGTGCCCCCCCCCGTGCCCCGCCCCCGTGCCCCCCCCCCCCCCGCTGGAAACAGCTGGGGGGGGGGCACGGGGGGGGGGCACGGTGGGGGGGCAGGGGGGGGGCGGGGGGGGGGGGGAGAGGGGGCGGCACGGGCGATGATGAGACAGTGGTCAGGTGACGTCCTACGTGACGTGAGTTCTCAGTTCAGTCTCCTGGTGACAGGCCCCTACACCCCCCCCCCCCACCCGTGCCAGGCTAGGTTCACCCCCCACCCGTGCCAGGTGAGTCTTGGCCGCCGTGAAGGTGGCGAGCTGCACGGAGGAGCCGATGGCGACGCGTGGAACGCCTCCCGTCGCTCCACGCCACATCGCGGCCGGGCCGCCCTGGCGAAGGATCCACACAAGAGCCTGGGGGGTGCTCTGGGGGGGGGGCACCGTCGGGTAAACATCAACAACAACATCAACAACATCAACAACATCAACAACTTCAACAACAACAACATCAACATTAACAACAACATCAACAACAACATCAACAACATCAACAACAACAACATCAACAACAACATCAACAACAACATCAACAACATCAACAACAACATCGACAACATCAACAACAACATTAACAACATCAACAACAACATAGAGTGTAGAGTGGTGAGTGTAGAGTGGTGAGTGTAGAGTGTAGAGTGGTGAGTGTAGAGTGGTGAGTGTAGAGTGGTGAGTGTAGAGTGGTGAGTGTAGAGTGGTGAGTGGTGAGTGTAGAGTGGTGAGTGTAGAGTGGTGAGTGGTGAGTGTAGAGTGGTGAGTGTAGAGTGGTGAGTGGTGAGTGTAGAGTGGTGAGTGTAGAGTGGTGAGTGTAGAGTGATGAGTGTAGAGTGGAGAGTGGTGAGTGTAGAGTGTAGAGTGGTGAGTGGTGAGTGTAGAGTGGTGAGTGTAGAGTGGTGAGTGGTGAGTGTAGAATGGTGAGTGTAGAGTGGTGAGTGTAGAGTGGTGAGTGGTGAGTGTAGAGTGGTGAGTGTAGAGTGGTGAGTGTAGAGTGGTGAGTGTAGAGTGGTGAGGAGTGGTGAGTGTAGAGTGTAGAGTGGTGAGTGGTGAGTGTAGAGTGTAGAGTGGTGAGTGGTGAGTGTAGAGTGGTGAGTGGTGAGTGTAGAGTGGTGAGTGGTGAGTGGTGAGTGTAGAGTGGTGAGTGGTGAGTGTAGAGTGGTGAGTGTAGAGTGGTGAGTGTAGAGTGGTGAGTGGTGAGTGTAGAGTGGTGAGTGTAGAGTGTAGAGTGGTGAGTGGTGAGTGTAGAGTGGTGAGTGGTGAGTGTAGAGTGGTGAGTGTAGAGTGGTGAGTGTAGAGTTGTGAGTGTAGAGTGGTGAGTGGTGAGTGTAGAGTGGTGAGTGTAGAGTGGTGAGTGGTGAGTGGAGAGTGGTGAGTGTAGTGGTGAGTGGTGAGTGTAGAGTGGTGAGTGTAGAGTGGTGAGTGTAGAGTGGTGAGTGGTGAGTGTAGAGTGTAGAGTGGTGAGTGTAGAGTGGTGAGTGGTGAGTGCAGAGTGTAGAGTGGTGAGTGGTGAGTGTAGAGTGGTGAGTGGTGAGTGTAGAGTGGTGAGTGTAGAGTGGTGAGTGTAGAGTGGTGAGTGGTGAGTGTAGAGTGGTGAGTGGTGAGTGTAGAGTGGTGAGTGTAGAGTGGTGAGTGGTGAGTGTAGAGTGGCGAGTGGTGAGTGTAGAGTGGTGAGTGTAGAGTGGTGAGTGTAGAGTGGTGAGTGGTGAGTGTAGAGTGGTGAGTGGTGAGTGTAGAGTGGTGAGTGGTGAGTGTAGAGTGGTGAGGAGTGGTGAGTCTAAACTCACCGTGTATGAATATTGATGGCCTACTGCGATGGACGATGAAGACTGAGTCTGCAGGTGAGTCTTCACCTGCACAAAGACAAAGGTCCCCCGTGTAGCCTCTAACACACTGCAGGGGCAAGTGCTGTGGTGAGTCTGTGGGTCTCTGTGTGGTGACTCTGTGGGTCTCTGTGTGGTGAGTCTGTGGTGAGTCTGTGGGTCTCTGTGTGGTGAGTCTGTGGGTCTATGTGGGTCTCTGTGTGGTGAGTCTGTGAGTCTCTGTGTGGTGAGTCTGTGGGTCTCTGTGTGGTGAGTCTGTGTGTCTCTGTGTGGTGAGTCTGTGGGTCTCTGTGTGGTGAGTCTGTGGGTCTCTGTGTGGTGAGTCTGTGGTGAGTCTGTGGGTCTCTGTGTGGAGAGTCTGTGGGTCTCTGTGTGGTGAGTCTGTAGGGTCTCTGTGTGGTGAGTCTGTGTGTCTCTGTGTGGTGAGTCTGTGGGTCTCTGTGTGGTGAGTCTGTGGGTCTCTGTGTGATGAGTCTGTGGGTCTCTGTGTGGTGAGTCTGTGGGTCTCTGTGTGGTGAGTCTGTGGGTCTCTGTGTGGAGAGTCTGTGGGTCTCTGTGTGGTGAGTCTGTGGGTCTCTGTGTGGTGAGTCTGTGGGTCTCTGTGTGGTGAGTCTGTGGGTCTCTGTGTGGTGAGTCTGTGGGTCTCTGTGTGGTGAGTCTGTGGGTCTCTGTGTGGTGAGTCTGTGGGTCTCTGTGTGGTGAGTCTGTGGGTCTCTGTGTGGTGAGTCTGTGTGTCTCTGTGTGGTGAGTCTGTGGGTCTCTGTGTGGTGAGTCTGTGGTGAGTCTGTGGGTCTCTGTGTGGTGAGTCTGTGGGTCTCTGTGTGGTGAGTCTGTGGGTCTCTGTGTGGTGAGTCTGTGGGTCTCTGTGTGGTGAGGCTGTGGGTCTCTGTGTGGCGAGTCTGTGGGTCTCTGTGTGGTGAGTCTGTGGGTCTCTGTGTGGTGAGTCTGTGGGTCTCTGTGTGGTGAGTCTGTGGGTCTCTGTGTGGTGAGTCTGTGGGTCTTTGTGTGGTGAGTCTGTGGGTCTCTGTGTGGTGAGTCTGTAGTGAGTCTGTGGGTCTCTGTGTGGTGAGTCTGTGGGTCTCTGTGTAGTGAGTCTGTGGGTCTCTGTGTGGTGAGTTTGTGGTTCTCTGTGTGGTGAGTCTGTGGGTTTCTGTGTGGTGAGTCTGTGGGTCTCTGTGTGGTGAGTCTGTGGGTCTCTGTGTGGTGAGTCTGTGGGTCTCTGTGTGGTGAGTCTGTGAGTCTCTGTGTGGTGAGTCTGTGGGTCTCTGTGTGGTGGGTCTGTGGGTCTTTGTGTGGTGAGTCTGTGGGTCTCTGTGTGGTGAGTCTGTAGTGAGTCTGTGGGTCTCTGTGTGGTGAGTCTGTGGGTCTCTGTGTAGTGAGTCTGTGGGTCTCTGTGTGGTGAGTTTGTGGTTCTCTGTGTGGTGAGTCTGTGGGTTTCTGTGTGGTGAGTCTGTGGGTCTCTGTGTGGTGAGTCTGTGGGTCTCTGTGTGGTGAGTCTGTGGGTCTCTGTGTGGTGAGTCTGTGAGTCTCTGTGTGGTGAGTCTGTGGGTCTCTGTGTGGTGGGTCTGTGGGTCTCTCTGTGGTGAGTCTGTGAGTCTCTGTGTGGTGAGTCTGTGAGTCTCTGTGTGGTGAGTCTGTGGGTCTCTGTGGGTCTCTGTGTGGTGAGTCTGTGGGTCTCTGTGTGGTGAGTCTGTGGGTCTCTGTGTGGTGAGTCTGTGGGTCTCTGTGTGGTGAGTCTGTGGGTCTCTGTGTGGTGAGTCTGTGGGTCTCTGTGTGGTGAGTCTGTGGGTCTCTGTGTGGTGAGTCTGTGGGTCTCTGTGTGGTGAGTCTATGGGTCTCTGTGTGGTGAGTCTGTGGGTCTCTGTGTGGTGAGTCTGTGGTGAGTCTGTGGGTCTCTGTGTGGTGAGTCTGTGGGTCTCTGTGTGGTGAGTCTGTGGGACTCTGTGTGGTGAGTCTGTGGGTCTCTGTGTGGTGAGTCTGTGGGTCTCTGTGTGGTGAGTCTGTGGGTCTCTGTGTGGTGAGTCTGTGGGTCTCTGTGTGGTGAGTCTGTGGGTCTCTGTGTGGTGAGACTGTGGGTCTCTGTGTGGTGAGTCTGTGGGTCTCTGTGTGGTGAGTCTGTGGGTCTCTGTGTGGTGAGTCTGTGGTGAGTCTGTCGGTATGTGTGTGGTGAGTCTGTGGGTCTCTGTGTGGTGAGTCTGTGGGTCTCCGTGTGGTGAGTCTGTGGGTCTCTGTGTGGTGAGTCTGTGGGTCTCTGTGTGGTGAGTCTGTGGGTCTCTGTGTGGTGAGTCTATGGGTCTCTGTGTGGTGAGTCTGTGGGTCTCTGTGTGGTGAGTCTGTGGTGAGTCTGTGGGTCTCTGTGTGGTGAGTCTGTGGGTCTCTGTGTGGTGAGTCTGTGGGTCTCTGTGTGGTGAGTCTGTGGGTCTCTGTGTGGTGAGTCTGTGGGTCTCTGTGTGGTGAGTCTGTGGGTCTCTGTGTGGTGAGTCTGTGGGTCTCTGTGTGGTGAGTCTGTGGGTCTCTGTGTGGTGAGTCTGTGGGTCTCTGTGTGGTGAGTCTGTGAGTCTCTGTGTGGTGAGTCTGTGGGTCTCTGTGGGTCTCTGTGTGGTGAGTCTGTGGGTCTCTGTGTGGTGAGTCTGTGGGTCTCTGTGTGGTGAGTCTGTGGGTCTCTGTGTGGTGAGTCTGTGGGTCTCTGTGTGGTGAGTCTGTGGGTCTCTGTGTGGTGAGTCTGTGGGTCTCTGTGTGGTGAGTCTGTGGGTCTCTGTGTGGTGAGTCTATGGGTCTCTGTGTGGTGAGTCTGTGGGTCTCTGTGTGGTGAGTCTGTGGTGAGTCTGTGGGTCTCTGTGTGGTGAGTCTGTGGGTCTCTGTGTGGTGAGTCTGTGGGACTCTGTGTGGTGAGTCTGTGGGTCTCTGTGTGGTGAGTCTGTGGGTCTCTGTGTGGTGAGTCTGTGGGTCTCTGTGTGGTGAGTCTGTGGGTCTCTGTGTGGTGAGTCTGTGGGTCTCTGTGTGGTGAGACTGTGGGTCTCTGTGTGGTGAGTCTGTGGGTATCTGTGTGGTGAGTCTGTGGGTCTCTGTGTGGTGAGTCTGTGGTGAGTCTGTCGGTATCTGTGTGGTGAGTCTGTGGGTCTCTGTGTGGTGAGTCTGTGGGTCTCTGTGTGGTGAGTCTGTGGGTCTCTGTGTGGTGAGTCTGTGGGTCTCTGTGTGGTGAGTCTGTGGGTCTCTGTGTGGTGAGTCTATGGGTCTCTGTGTGGTGAGTCTGTGGGTCTCTGTGTGGTGAGTCTGTGGTGAGTCTGTGGGTCTCTGTGTGGTGAGTCTGTGGGTCTCTGTGTGGTGAGTCTGTGGGTCTCTGTGTGGTGAGTCTGTGGGTCTCTGTGTGGTGAGTCTGTGGGTCTCTGTGTGGTGAGTCTATGGGTCTCTGTGTGGTGAGTCTGTGTGTCTCTGTGTGGTGAGTCTGTGGGTGCCTGTGTGGTGAGTCTGTGGGTCTCTGTGTGGTGAGTCTGTGGGTGCCTGTGTGGTGAGTCTGTGGGTCTCTGTGTGGTGAGTCTGTGGGTCTCTGTGTCGTGAGTCTGTGGTGAGTCTGTGGGTCTCTGTGTGGTGAGTCTGTGGGTCTCTGTGTGGTGAGTCTATGGGTCTCTGTGTGGTGAGTCTGTGGGTCTCTGTGTGAGTGAGTCTGTGGGTCTGTGTGGTGAGTCTATGGGTCTGTATGGTGAGTCTGTGGGTCTCTGTGTGGTGAGTCTGTGGGTCTCTGTGTGGTGAGTCTGTGGGTCTCTTTGTGATGAGTCTGTGGGTCTCTTTGTGATGAGTCTGTGGGTCTCTGTGTGGTGAGTCTGTGGGTCTCTTTGTGATGAGTCTGTGGGTCTCTGTGTGAGTGAGTCTATGGGTCTCTGTGTGGTGAGTCTGTGGGTCTCGTTGTGATGAGTCTGTGGGTCTCTGTGTGGTGAGTCTGTGGGTCTCTGTGTGGTGAGTCTGTGGGTCTCTGTGTGGTGAGTCTGTGGGTCTCTTTGTGGTGAGTTTGTGGGTGCCTGTGTGGTGAGTCTGTGGGTCTCTGTGTGGTGAGTCTGTGGGTCTCTGTGAGGTGAGTCTGTGGGTCTCTGTGTGGTGAGTCTGTGGGTCTCTGTGTGGTGAGTCTGTGGTGAGTCTGTGGGTCTCTGTGTGGTGAGTCTGTGGGTCTCTGTGTGGTGAGTCTGTGGGTCTCTGTGTGGTGAGTCTGTGGTGAGTCTGTGGGTTTCTGTGTAGTGAGTCTGTGGGTCTCTGTGTGGTGAGTCTGTGGGTCTCTGTGTGGTGAGTCTGTGGGTCTCTGTGTGGTGAGTCTGTGGGTCTCTGTGTGGTGAGTCTGTGGGTCTCTGTGTGGTGAGTCAGTGGGTTTCTGTGTGGTGAGTCTGTGGGTCTCTGTGTGGTGAGTCTGTGGGTCTCTGTGTGGTGAGTCTGTGGGTCTCTGTGTGGTGAGTCTGTGAGTCTCTGTGTGGTGAGTCTGTGGGTCTCTGTGTGGTGGGTCTGTGGGTCTCTCTGTGGTGAGTCTGTGAGTCTCTGTGTGGTGAGTCTGTGGGTCTCTGTGTGGTGAGTCTGTGGGTCTCTGTGTGGTGAGTCTGTGGGTCTCTGTGTGGTGAGTCTGTGGGTCTCTGTGTGGTGAGTCTGTGGGTCTCTGTGTGGTGAGTCTGTGAGTCTCTGTGTGGTGAGTCTGTGGGTCTCTGTGTGGTGGGTCTGTGGGTCTTTGTGTGGTGAGTCTGTGGGTCTCTGTGTGGTGAGTCTGTAGTGAGTCTGTGGGTCTCTGTGTGGTGAGTCTGTGGGTCTCTGTGTAGTGAGTCTGTGGGTCTCTGTGTGGTGAGTTTGTGGTTCTCTGTGTGGTGAGTCTGTGGGTTTCTGTGTGGTGAGTCTGTGGGTCTCTGTGTGGTGAGTCTGTGGGTCTCTGTGTGGTGAGTCTGTGGGTCTCTGTGTGGTGAGTCTGTGAGTCTCTGTGTGGTGAGTCTGTGGGTCTCTGTGTGGTGAGTCTGTGGGTCTCTGTGTGGTGGGTCTGTGGGTCTCTCTGTGGTGAGTCTGTGAGTCTCTGTGTGGTGAGTCTGTGAGTCTCTGTGTGGTGAGTCTGTGGGTCTCTGTGGGTCTCTGTGTGGTGAGTCTGTGGGTCTCTGTGTGGTGAGTCTGTGGGTCTCTGTGTGGTGAGTCTGTGGGTCTCTGTGTGGTGAGTCTGTGGGTCTCTGTGTGGTGAGTCTGTGGGTCTGTGTGGTGAGTCTGTGGGTCTCTGTGTGGTGAGTCTGTGGGTCTCTGTGTGGTGAGTCTGTGGGTCTCTGTGTGGTGAGTCTGTGGGTCTCTGTGTGGTGAGTCTGTGGGTCTCTATGTGGTGAGTCTATGGGTCTCTGTGTGGTGAGTCTGTGGGTCTCTGTGTGGTGAGTCTGTGGGTCTCTGTGTGGTGAGTCTGTGGGACTCTGTGTGGTGAGTCTGTGGGTCTCTGTGTGGTGAGTCTGTGGGTCTCTGTGTGGTGAGTCTGTGGGTCTCTGTGTGGTGAGTCTGTGGGTCTCTGTGTGGTGAGTCTGTGGGACTCTGTGTGGTGAGACTGTGGGTCTCTGTGTGGTGAGTCTGTGGGTCTCTGTGTGGTGAGTCTGTGGGTCTCTGTGTGGTGAGTCTGTGGTGAGTCTGTCGGTATCTGTGTGGTGAGTCTGTGGGTCTCTGTGTGGTGAGTCTGTGGGTCTCCGTGTGGTGAGTCTGTGGGTCTCTGTGTGGTGAGTCTGTGGGTCTCTGTGTGGTGAGTCTGTGGGTCTCTGTGTGGTGAGTCTATGGGTCTCTGTGTGGTGAGTCTGTGGGTCTCTGTGTGGTGAGTCTGTGGTGAGTCTGTGGGTCTCTGTGTGGTGAGTCTGTGGGTCTCTGTGTGGTGAGTCTGTGGGTCTCTGTGTGGTGAGTCTGTGGGTCTCTGTGTGGTGAGTCTGTGGGTCTCTGTGTGGTGAGTCTGTGGGTCTCTGTGTGGTGAGTCTGTGGGTCTCTGTGTGGTGAGTCTGTGGGTCTCTGTGTGGTGAGTCTGTGGGTCTCTGTGTGGTGAGTCTGTGAGTCTCTGTGTGGTGAGTCTGTGGGTCTCTGTGGGTCTCTGTGTGGTGAGTCTGTGGGTCTCTGTGTGGTGAGTCTGTGGGTCTCTGTGTGGTGAGTCTGTGGGTCTCTGTGTGGTGAGTCTGTGGGTCTCTGTGTGGTGAGTCTGTGGGTCTCTGTGTGGTGAGTCTGTGGGTCTCTGTGTGGTGAGTCTGTGGGTCTCTGTGTGGTGAGTCTATGGGTCTCTGTGTGGTGAGTCTGTGGGTCTCTGTGTGGTGAGTCTGTGGTGAGTCTGTGGGTCTCTGTGTGGTGAGTCTGTGGGTCTCTGTGTGGTGAGTCTGTGGGACTCTGTGTGGTGAGTCTGTGGGTCTCTGTGTGGTGAGTCTGTGGGTCTCTGTGTGGTGAGTCTGTGGGTCTCTGTGTGGTGAGTCTGTGGGTCTCTGTGTGGTGAGTCTGTGGGTCTCTGTGTGGTGAGACTGTGGGTCTCTGTGTGGTGAGTCTGTGGGTATCTGTGTGGTGAGTCTGTGGGTCTCTGTGTGGTGAGTCTGTGGTGAGTCTGTCGGTATCTGTGTGGTGAGTCTGTGGGTCTCTGTGTGGTGAGTCTGTGGGTCTCTGTGTGGTGAGTCTGTGGGTCTCTGTGTGGTGAGTCTGTGGGTCTCTGTGTGGTGAGTCTGTGGGTCTCTGTGTGGTGAGTCTATGGGTCTCTGTGTGGTGAGTCTGTGGGTCTCTGTGTGGTGAGTCTGTGGTGAGTCTGTGGGTCTCTGTGTGGTGAGTCTGTGGGTCTCTGTGTGGTGAGTCTGTGGGTCTCTGTGTGGTGAGTCTGTGGGTCTCTGTGTGGTGAGTCTGTGGGTCTCTGTGTGGTGAGTCTATGGGTCTCTGTGTGGTGAGTCTGTGTGTCTCTGTGTGGTGAGTCTGTGGGTGCCTGTGTGGTGAGTCTGTGGGTCTCTGTGTGGTGAGTCTGTGGGTGCCTGTGTGGTGAGTCTGTGGGTCTCTGTGTGGTGAGTCTGTGGGTCTCTGTGTCGTGAGTCTGTGGTGAGTCTGTGGGTCTCTGTGTGGTGAGTCTGTGGGTCTCTGTGTGGTGAGTCTATGGGTCTCTGTGTGGTGAGTCTGTGGGTCTCTGTGTGAGTGAGTCTGTGGGTCTGTGTGGTGAGTCTATGGGTCTGTATGGTGAGTCTGTGGGTCTCTGTGTGGTGAGTCTGTGGGTCTCTGTGTGGTGAGTCTGTGGGTCTCTTTGTGATGAGTCTGTGGGTCTCTTTGTGATGAGTCTGTGGGTCTCTGTGTGGTGAGTCTGTGGGTCTCTTTGTGATGAGTCTGTGGGTCTCTGTGTGAGTGAGTCTATGGGTCTCTGTGTGGTGAGTCTGTGGGTCTCTGTGTGGTGAGTCTATGGGTCTCTGTGTGGTGAGTCTGTGGGTCTCTGTGTGGTGAGTCTGTGGTGAGTCTGTGGGTCTCTGTGTGGTGAGTCTGTGGGTCTCTGTGTGGTGAGTCTGTGGGACTCTGTGTGGTGAGTCTGTGGGTCTCTGTGTGGTGAGTCTGTGGGTCTCTGTGTGGTGAGTCTGTGGGTCTCTGTGTGGTGAGTCTGTGGGTCTCTGTGTGGTGAGTCTGTGGGTCTCTGTGTGGTGAGACTGTGGGTCTCTGTGTGGTGAGTCTGTGGGTCTCTGTGTGGTGAGTCTGTGGGTCTCTGTGTGGTGAGTCTGTGGTGAGTCTGTCGGTATCTGTGTGGTGAGTCTGTGGGTCTCTGTGTGGTGAGTCTGTGGGTCTCCGTGTGGTGAGTCTGTGGGTCTCTGTGTGGTGAGTCTGTGGGTCTCTGTGTGGTGAGTCTGTGGGTCTCTGTGTGGTGAGTCTATGGGTCTCTGTGTGGTGAGTCTGTGGGTCTCTGTGTGGTGAGTCTGTGGTGAGTCTGTGGGTCTCTGTGTGGTGAGTCTGTGGGTCTCTGTGTGGTGAGTCTGTGGGTCTCTGTGTGGTGAGTCTGTGGGTCTCTGTGTGGTGAGTCTGTGGGTCTCTGTGTGGTGAGTCTGTGGGTCTCTGTGTGGTGAGTCTGTGGGTCTCTGTGTGGTGAGTCTGTGGGTCTCTGTGTGGTGAGTCTGTGGGTCTCTGTGTGGTGAGTCTGTGAGTCTCTGTGTGGTGAGTCTGTGGGTCTCTGTGGGTCTCTGTGTGGTGAGTCTGTGGGTCTCTGTGTGGTGAGTCTGTGGGTCTCTGTGTGGTGAGTCTGTGGGTCTCTGTGTGGTGAGTCTGTGGGTCTCTGTGTGGTGAGTCTGTGGGTCTCTGTGTGGTGAGTCTGTGGGTCTCTGTGTGGTGAGTCTGTGGGTCTCTGTGTGGTGAGTCTATGGGTCTCTGTGTGGTGAGTCTGTGGGTCTCTGTGTGGTGAGTCTGTGGTGAGTCTGTGGGTCTCTGTGTGGTGAGTCTGTGGGTCTCTGTGTGGTGAGTCTGTGGGACTCTGTGTGGTGAGTCTGTGGGTCTCTGTGTGGTGAGTCTGTGGGTCTCTGTGTGGTGAGTCTGTGGGTCTCTGTGTGGTGAGTCTGTGGGTCTCTGTGTGGTGAGTCTGTGGGTCTCTGTGTGGTGAGACTGTGGGTCTCTGTGTGGTGAGTCTGTGGGTATCTGTGTGGTGAGTCTGTGGGTCTCTGTGTGGTGAGTCTGTGGTGAGTCTGTCGGTATCTGTGTGGTGAGTCTGTGGGTCTCTGTGTGGTGAGTCTGTGGGTCTCTGTGTGGTGAGTCTGTGGGTCTCTGTGTGGTGAGTCTGTGGGTCTCTGTGTGGTGAGTCTGTGGGTCTCTGTGTGGTGAGTCTATGGGTCTCTGTGTGGTGAGTCTGTGGGTCTCTGTGTGGTGAGTCTGTGGTGAGTCTGTGGGTCTCTGTGTGGTGAGTCTGTGGGTCTCTGTGTGGTGAGTCTGTGGGTCTCTGTGTGGTGAGTCTGTGGGTCTCTGTGTGGTGAGTCTGTGGGTCTCTGTGTGGTGAGTCTATGGGTCTCTGTGTGGTGAGTCTGTGTGTCTCTGTGTGGTGAGTCTGTGGGTGCCTGTGTGGTGAGTCTGTGGGTCTCTGTGTGGTGAGTCTGTGGGTGCCTGTGTGGTGAGTCTGTGGGTCTCTGTGTGGTGAGTCTGTGGGTCTCTGTGTCGTGAGTCTGTGGTGAGTCTGTGGGTCTCTGTGTGGTGAGTCTGTGGGTCTCTGTGTGGTGAGTCTATGGGTCTCTGTGTGGTGAGTCTGTGGGTCTCTGTGTGAGTGAGTCTGTGGGTCTGTGTGGTGAGTCTATGGGTCTGTATGGTGAGTCTGTGGGTCTCTGTGTGGTGAGTCTGTGGGTCTCTGTGTGGTGAGTCTGTGGGTCTCTTTGTGATGAGTCTGTGGGTCTCTTTGTGATGAGTCTGTGGGTCTCTGTGTGGTGAGTCTGTGGGTCTCTTTGTGATGAGTCTGTGGGTCTCTGTGTGAGTGAGTCTATGGGTCTCTGTGTGGTGAGTCTGTGGGTCTCGTTGTGATGAGTCTGTGGGTCTCTGTGTGGTGAGTCTGTGGGTCTCTGTGTGGTGAGTCTGTGGGTCTCTGTGTGGTGAGTCTGTGGGTCTCTTTGTGGTGAGTTTGTGGGTGCCTGTGTGGTGAGTCTGTGGGTCTCTGTGTGGTGAGTCTGTGGGTCTCTGTGAGGTGAGTCTGTGGGTCTCTGTGTGGTGAGTCTGTGGGTCTCTGTGTGGTGAGTCTGTGGTGAGTCTGTGGGTCTCTGTGTGGTGAGTCTGTGGGTCTCTGTGTGGTGAGTCTGTGGGTCTCTGTGTGGTGAGTCTGTGGTGAGTCTGTGGGTTTCTGTGTAGTGAGTCTGTGGGTCTCTGTGTGGTGAGTCTGTGGGTCTCTGTGTGGTGAGTCTGTGGGTCTCTGTGTGGTGAGTCTGTGGGTCTCTGTGTGGTGAGTCTGTGGGTCTCTGTGTGGTGAGTCAGTGGGTTTCTGTGTGGTGAGTCTGTGGGTCTCTGTGTGGTGAGTCTGTGGGTCTCTGTGTGGTGAGTCTGTGGGTCTCTGTGTGGTGAGTCTGTGAGTCTCTGTGTGGTGAGTCTGTGGGTCTCTGTGTGGTGGGTCTGTGGGTCTCTCTGTGGTGAGTCTGTGAGTCTCTGTGTGGTGAGTCTGTGGGTCTCTGTGTGGTGAGTCTGTGGGTCTCTGTGTGGTGAGTCTGTGGGTCTCTGTGTGGTGAGTCTGTGGGTCTCTTTGTGATGAGTCTGTGGGTCTCTTTGTGATGAGTCTGTGGGTCTCTGTGTGGTGAGTCTGTGGGTCTCTTTGTGATGAGTCTGTGGGTCTCTGTGTGAGTGAGTCTATGGGTCTCTGTGTGGTGAGTCTGTGGGTCTCTGTGTGGTGAGTCTATGGGTCTCTGTGTGGTGAGTCTGTGGGTCTCTGTGTGGTGAGTCTGTGGTGAGTCTGTGGGTCTCTGTGTGGTGAGTCTGTGGGTCTCTGTGTGGTGAGTCTGTGGGACTCTGTGTGGTGAGTCTGTGGGTCTCTGTGTGGTGAGTCTGTGGGTCTCTGTGTGGTGAGTCTGTGGGTCTCTGTGTGGTGAGTCTGTGGGTCTCTGTGTGGTGAGTCTGTGGGTCTCTGTGTGGTGAGACTGTGGGTCTCTGTGTGGTGAGTCTGTGGGTCTCTGTGTGGTGAGTCTGTGGGTCTCTGTGTGGTGAGTCTGTGGTGAGTCTGTCGGTATCTGTGTGGTGAGTCTGTGGGTCTCTGTGTGGTGAGTCTGTGGGTCTCCGTGTGGTGAGTCTGTGGGTCTCTGTGTGGTGAGTCTGTGGGTCTCTGTGTGGTGAGTCTGTGGGTCTCTGTGTGGTGAGTCTATGGGTCTCTGTGTGGTGAGTCTGTGGGTCTCTGTGTGGTGAGTCTGTGGTGAGTCTGTGGGTCTCTGTGTGGTGAGTCTGTGGGTCTCTGTGTGGTGAGTCTGTGGGTCTCTGTGTGGTGAGTCTGTGGGTCTCTGTGTGGTGAGTCTGTGGGTCTCTGTGTGGTGAGTCTGTGGGTCTCTGTGTGGTGAGTCTGTGGGTCTCTGTGTGGTGAGTCTGTGGGTCTCTGTGTGGTGAGTCTGTGGGTCTCTGTGTGGTGAGTCTGTGAGTCTCTGTGTGGTGAGTCTGTGGGTCTCTGTGGGTCTCTGTGTGGTGAGTCTGTGGGTCTCTGTGTGGTGAGTCTGTGGGTCTCTGTGTGGTGAGTCTGTGGGTCTCTGTGTGGTGAGTCTGTGGGTCTCTGTGTGGTGAGTCTGTGGGTCTCTGTGTGGTGAGTCTGTGGGTCTCTGTGTGGTGAGTCTGTGGGTCTCTGTGTGGTGAGTCTATGGGTCTCTGTGTGGTGAGTCTGTGGGTCTCTGTGTGGTGAGTCTGTGGTGAGTCTGTGGGTCTCTGTGTGGTGAGTCTGTGGGTCTCTGTGTGGTGAGTCTGTGGGACTCTGTGTGGTGAGTCTGTGGGTCTCTGTGTGGTGAGTCTGTGGGTCTCTGTGTGGTGAGTCTGTGGGTCTCTGTGTGGTGAGTCTGTGGGTCTCTGTGTGGTGAGTCTGTGGGTCTCTGTGTGGTGAGACTGTGGGTCTCTGTGTGGTGAGTCTGTGGGTATCTGTGTGGTGAGTCTGTGGGTCTCTGTGTGGTGAGTCTGTGGTGAGTCTGTCGGTATCTGTGTGGTGAGTCTGTGGGTCTCTGTGTGGTGAGTCTGTGGGTCTCTGTGTGGTGAGTCTGTGGGTCTCTGTGTGGTGAGTCTGTGGGTCTCTGTGTGGTGAGTCTGTGGGTCTCTGTGTGGTGAGTCTATGGGTCTCTGTGTGGTGAGTCTGTGGGTCTCTGTGTGGTGAGTCTGTGGTGAGTCTGTGGGTCTCTGTGTGGTGAGTCTGTGGGTCTCTGTGTGGTGAGTCTGTGGGTCTCTGTGTGGTGAGTCTGTGGGTCTCTGTGTGGTGAGTCTGTGGGTCTCTGTGTGGTGAGTCTATGGGTCTCTGTGTGGTGAGTCTGTGTGTCTCTGTGTGGTGAGTCTGTGGGTGCCTGTGTGGTGAGTCTGTGGGTCTCTGTGTGGTGAGTCTGTGGGTGCCTGTGTGGTGAGTCTGTGGGTCTCTGTGTGGTGAGTCTGTGGGTCTCTGTGTCGTGAGTCTGTGGTGAGTCTGTGGGTCTCTGTGTGGTGAGTCTGTGGGTCTCTGTGTGGTGAGTCTATGGGTCTCTGTGTGGTGAGTCTGTGGGTCTCTGTGTGAGTGAGTCTGTGGGTCTGTGTGGTGAGTCTATGGGTCTGTATGGTGAGTCTGTGGGTCTCTGTGTGGTGAGTCTGTGGGTCTCTGTGTGGTGAGTCTGTGGGTCTCTTTGTGATGAGTCTGTGGGTCTCTTTGTGATGAGTCTGTGGGTCTCTGTGTGGTGAGTCTGTGGGTCTCTTTGTGATGAGTCTGTGGGTCTCTGTGTGAGTGAGTCTATGGGTCTCTGTGTGGTGAGTCTGTGGGTCTCGTTGTGATGAGTCTGTGGGTCTCTGTGTGGTGAGTCTGTGGGTCTCTGTGTGGTGAGTCTGTGGGTCTCTGTGTGGTGAGTCTGTGGGTCTCTTTGTGGTGAGTTTGTGGGTGCCTGTGTGGTGAGTCTGTGGGTCTCTGTGTGGTGAGTCTGTGGGTCTCTGTGAGGTGAGTCTGTGGGTCTCTGTGTGGTGAGTCTGTGGGTCTCTGTGTGGTGAGTCTGTGGTGAGTCTGTGGGTCTCTGTGTGGTGAGTCTGTGGGTCTCTGTGTGGTGAGTCTGTGGGTCTCTGTGTGGTGAGTCTGTGGTGAGTCTGTGGGTTTCTGTGTAGTGAGTCTGTGGGTCTCTGTGTGGTGAGTCTGTGGGTCTCTGTGTGGTGAGTCTGTGGGTCTCTGTGTGGTGAGTCTGTGGGTCTCTGTGTGGTGAGTCTGTGGGTCTCTGTGTGGTGAGTCAGTGGGTTTCTGTGTGGTGAGTCTGTGGGTCTCTGTGTGGTGAGTCTGTGGGTCTCTGTGTGGTGAGTCTGTGGGTCTCTGTGTGGTGAGTCTGTGAGTCTCTGTGTGGTGAGTCTGTGGGTCTCTGTGTGGTGGGTCTGTGGGTCTCTCTGTGGTGAGTCTGTGAGTCTCTGTGTGGTGAGTCTGTGGGTCTCTGTGTGGTGAGTCTGTGGGTCTCTGTGTGGTGAGTCTGTGGGTCTCTGTGTGGTGAGTCTGTGGGTCTCTGTGTGGTGAGTCTGTGGGTCTCTGTGTGGTGAGTCTGTGAGTCTCTGTGTGGTGAGTCTGTGGGTCTCTGTGTGGTGGGTCTGTGGGTCTTTGTGTGGTGAGTCTGTGGGTCTCTGTGTGGTGAGTCTGTAGTGAGTCTGTGGGTCTCTGTGTGGTGAGTCTGTGGGTCTCTGTGTAGTGAGTCTGTGGGTCTCTGTGTGGTGAGTTTGTGGTTCTCTGTGTGGTGAGTCTGTGGGTTTCTGTGTGGTGAGTCTGTGGGTCTCTGTGTGGTGAGTCTGTGGGTCTCTGTGTGGTGAGTCTGTGGGTCTCTGTGTGGTGAGTCTGTGAGTCTCTGTGTGGTGAGTCTGTGGGTCTCTGTGTGGTGAGTCTGTGGGTCTCTGTGTGGTGGGTCTGTGGGTCTCTCTGTGGTGAGTCTGTGAGTCTCTGTGTGGTGAGTCTGTGAGTCTCTGTGTGGTGAGTCTGTGGGTCTCTGTGGGTCTCTGTGTGGTGAGTCTGTGGGTCTCTGTGTGGTGAGTCTGTGGGTCTCTGTGTGGTGAGTCTGTGGGTCTCTGTGTGGTGAGTCTGTGGGTCTCTGTGTGGTGAGTCTGTGGGTCTGTGTGGTGAGTCTGTGGGTCTCTGTGTGGTGAGTCTGTGGGTCTCTGTGTGGTGAGTCTGTGGGTCTCTGTGTGGTGAGTCTGTGGGTCTCTGTGTGGTGAGTCTGTGGGTCTCTATGTGGTGAGTCTATGGGTCTCTGTGTGGTGAGTCTGTGGGTCTCTGTGTGGTGAGTCTGTGGTGAGTCTGTGGGTCTCTGTGTGGTGAGTCTGTGGGTCTCTGTGTGGAGAGTCTGTGGGTCTCTGTGTGGTGAGTCTGTGGGACTCTGTGTGGTGAGTCTGTGGGTCTCTGTGTGGTGAGTCTGTGGGTCTCTGTGTGGTGAGTCTGTGGGTCTCTGTGTGGTGAGTCTGTGGGTCTCTGTGTGGTGAGTCTGTAGTGAGTCTGTGGGTCTCTGTGTGGTGAGTCTGTGGGTCTCTGTGTAGTGAGTCTGTGGGTCTCTGTGTGGTGAGTTTGTGGTTCTCTGTGTGGTGAGTCTGTGGGTTTCTGTGTGGTGAGTCTGTGGGTCTCTGTGTGGTGAGTCTGTGGGTCTCTGTGTGGTGAGTCTGTGGGTCTCTGTGTGGTGAGTCTGTGAGTCTCTGTGTGGTGAGTCTGTGGGTCTCTGTGTGGTGAGTCTGTGGGTCTCTGTGTGGTGGGTCTGTGGGTCTCTCTGTGGTGAGTCTGTGAGTCTCTGTGTGGTGAGTCTGTGAGTCTCTGTGTGGTGAGTCTGTGGGTCTCTGTGGGTCTCTGTGTGGTGAGTCTGTGGGTCTCTGTGTGGTGAGTCTGTGGGTCTCTGTGTGGTGAGTCTGTGGGTCTCTGTGTGGTGAGTCTGTGGGTCTCTGTGTGGTGAGTCTGTGGGTCTGTGTGGTGAGTCTGTGGGTCTCTGTGTGGTGAGTCTGTGGGTCTCTGTGTGGTGAGTCTGTGGGTCTCTGTGTGGTGAGTCTGTGGGTCTCTGTGTGGTGAGTCTGTGGGTCTCTATGTGGTGAGTCTATGGGTCTCTGTGTGGTGAGTCTGTGGGTCTCTGTGTGGTGAGTCTGTGGTGAGTCTGTGGGTCTCTGTGTGGTGAGTCTGTGGGTCTCTGTGTGGAGAGTCTGTGGGTCTCTGTGTGGTGAGTCTGTGGGACTCTGTGTGGTGAGTCTGTGGGTCTCTGTGTGGTGAGTCTGTGGGTCTCTGTGTGGTGAGTCTGTGGGTCTCTGTGTGGTGAGTCTGTGGGTCTCTGTGTGGTGAGTCTGTGGGTCTCTGTGTGGTGAGACTGTGGGTCTCTGTGTGGTGAGTCTGTGCGTCTCTGTGTGGTGAGTCTGTGGGTCTCTGTGTGGTGAGTCTGTGGTGAGTCTGTCGGTCTCTGTGTGGTGAGTCTGTGGGTCTCTGTGTGGTGAGTCTGTGGGTCTCTGTGTGGTGAGTCTGTGGGTCTCTGTGTGGTGAGCCTGTGGGTCTCTGTGTGGTGAGTCTGTGGGTCTCTGTGTGGTGAGTCTATGGGTCTCTGTGTGGTGAGTCTGTGGGTCTCTGTGTGGTGAGTCTGTGGTGAGTCTGTGGGTCTCTGTGTGGTGAGTCTGTGGGTCTCTGTGTGGTGAGTCTGTGGGTCTCTGTGTGGTGAGTCTGTGGGTCTCTGTGTGGTGAGTCTGTGGGTCTCTGTGTGGTGAGTCTATGGGTCTCTGTGTGGTGAGTCTGTGTGTCTCTGTGTGGTGAGTCTGTGGGTGCCTGTGTGGTGAGTCTGTGGGTCTCTGTGTGGTGAGTCTGTGGGTGCCTGTGTGGTGAGTCTGTGGGTCTCTGTGTGGTGAGTCTGTGGGTCTCTGTGTCGTGAGTCTGTGGTGAGTCTGTGGGTCTCTGTGTGGTGAGTCTGTGGGTCTCTGTGTGGTGAGTCTATGGGTCTCTGTGTGGTGAGTCTGTGGGTCTCTGTATGAGTGAGTCTGTGGGTCTGTGTGGTGAGTCTATGGGTCTGTATGGTGAGTCTGTGGGTCTCTGTGTGGTGAGTCTGTGGGTCTCTGTGTGGTGAGTCTGTGGGTCTCTGTGTGGTGAGTCTGTGAGTCTCTGTGTGGTGAGTCTGTGGGTCTCTGTGGGTCTCTGTGTGGTGAGTCTGTGGGTCTCTGTGTGGTGAGTCTGTGGGTCTCTGTGTGGTGAGTCTGTGGGTCTCTGTGTGGTGAGTCTGTGGGTCTCTGTGTGGTGAGTCTGTGGGTCTCTGTGTGGTGAGTCTGTGGGTCTCTGTGTGGTGAGTCTGTGGGTCTCTGTGTGGTGAGTCTATGGGTCTCTGTGTGGTGAGTCTGTGGGTCTCTGTGTGGTGAGTCTGTGGTGAGTCTGTGGGTCTCTGTGTGGTGAGTCTGTGGGTCTCTGTGTGGTGAGTCTGTGGGACTCTGTGTGGTGAGTCTGTGGGTCTCTGTGTGGTGAGTCTGTGGGTCTCTGTGTGGTGAGTCTGTGGGTCTCTGTGTGGTGAGTCTGTGGGTCTCTGTGTGGTGAGTCTGTGGGTCTCTGTGTGGTGAGACTGTGGGTCTCTGTGTGGTGAGTCTGTGGGTATCTGTGTGGTGAGTCTGTGGGTCTCTGTGTGGTGAGTCTGTGGTGAGTCTGTCGGTATCTGTGTGGTGAGTCTGTGGGTCTCTGTGTGGTGAGTCTGTGGGTCTCTGTGTGGTGAGTCTGTGGGTCTCTGTGTGGTGAGTCTGTGGGTCTCTGTGTGGTGAGTCTGTGGGTCTCTGTGTGGTGAGTCTATGGGTCTCTGTGTGGTGAGTCTGTGGGTCTCTGTGTGGTGAGTCTGTGGTGAGTCTGTGGGTCTCTGTGTGGTGAGTCTGTGGGTCTCTGTGTGGTGAGTCTGTGGGTCTCTGTGTGGTGAGTCTGTGGGTCTCTGTGTGGTGAGTCTGTGGGTCTCTGTGTGGTGAGTCTATGGGTCTCTGTGTGGTGAGTCTGTGTGTCTCTGTGTGGTGAGTCTGTGGGTGCCTGTGTGGTGAGTCTGTGGGTCTCTGTGTGGTGAGTCTGTGGGTGCCTGTGTGGTGAGTCTGTGGGTCTCTGTGTGGTGAGTCTGTGGGTCTCTGTGTCGTGAGTCTGTGGTGAGTCTGTGGGTCTCTGTGTGGTGAGTCTGTGGGTCTCTGTGTGGTGAGTCTATGGGTCTCTGTGTGGTGAGTCTGTGGGTCTCTGTGTGAGTGAGTCTGTGGGTCTGTGTGGTGAGTCTATGGGTCTGTATGGTGAGTCTGTGGGTCTCTGTGTGGTGAGTCTGTGGGTCTCTGTGTGGTGAGTCTGTGGGTCTCTTTGTGATGAGTCTGTGGGTCTCTTTGTGATGAGTCTGTGGGTCTCTGTGTGGTGAGTCTGTGGGTCTCTTTGTGATGAGTCTGTGGGTCTCTGTGTGAGTGAGTCTATGGGTCTCTGTGTGGTGAGTCTGTGGGTCTCGTTGTGATGAGTCTGTGGGTCTCTGTGTGGTGAGTCTGTGGGTCTCTGTGTGGTGAGTCTGTGGGTCTCTGTGTGGTGAGTCTGTGGGTCTCTTTGTGGTGAGTTTGTGGGTGCCTGTGTGGTGAGTCTGTGGGTCTCTGTGTGGTGAGTCTGTGGGTCTCTGTGAGGTGAGTCTGTGGGTCTCTGTGTGGTGAGTCTGTGGGTCTCTGTGTGGTGAGTCTGTGGTGAGTCTGTGGGTCTCTGTGTGGTGAGTCTGTGGGTCTCTGTGTGGTGAGTCTGTGGGTCTCTGTGTGGTGAGTCTGTGGTGAGTCTGTGGGTTTCTGTGTAGTGAGTCTGTGGGTCTCTGTGTGGTGAGTCTGTGGGTCTCTGTGTGGTGAGTCTGTGGGTCTCTGTGTGGTGAGTCTGTGGGTCTCTGTGTGGTGAGTCTGTGGGTCTCTGTGTGGTGAGTCAGTGGGTTTCTGTGTGGTGAGTCTGTGGGTCTCTGTGTGGTGAGTCTGTGGGTCTCTGTGTGGTGAGTCTGTGGGTCTCTGTGTGGTGAGTCTGTGAGTCTCTGTGTGGTGAGTCTGTGGGTCTCTGTGTGGTGGGTCTGTGGGTCTCTCTGTGGTGAGTCTGTGAGTCTCTGTGTGGTGAGTCTGTGGGTCTCTGTGTGGTGAGTCTGTGGGTCTCTGTGTGGTGAGTCTGTGGGTCTCTGTGTGGTGAGTCTGTGGGTCTCTGTGTGGTGAGTCTGTGGGTCTCTGTGTGGTGAGTCTGTGAGTCTCTGTGTGGTGAGTCTGTGGGTCTCTGTGTGGTGGGTCTGTGGGTCTTTGTGTGGTGAGTCTGTGGGTCTCTGTGTGGTGAGTCTGTAGTGAGTCTGTGGGTCTCTGTGTGGTGAGTCTGTGGGTCTCTGTGTAGTGAGTCTGTGGGTCTCTGTGTGGTGAGTTTGTGGTTCTCTGTGTGGTGAGTCTGTGGGTTTCTGTGTGGTGAGTCTGTGGGTCTCTGTGTGGTGAGTCTGTGGGTCTCTGTGTGGTGAGTCTGTGGGTCTCTGTGTGGTGAGTCTGTGAGTCTCTGTGTGGTGAGTCTGTGGGTCTCTGTGTGGTGAGTCTGTGGGTCTCTGTGTGGTGGGTCTGTGGGTCTCTCTGTGGTGAGTCTGTGAGTCTCTGTGTGGTGAGTCTGTGAGTCTCTGTGTGGTGAGTCTGTGGGTCTCTGTGGGTCTCTGTGTGGTGAGTCTGTGGGTCTCTGTGTGGTGAGTCTGTGGGTCTCTGTGTGGTGAGTCTGTGGGTCTCTGTGTGGTGAGTCTGTGGGTCTCTGTGTGGTGAGTCTGTGGGTCTGTGTGGTGAGTCTGTGGGTCTCTGTGTGGTGAGTCTGTGGGTCTCTGTGTGGTGAGTCTGTGGGTCTCTGTGTGGTGAGTCTGTGGGTCTCTGTGTGGTGAGTCTGTGGGTCTCTATGTGGTGAGTCTATGGGTCTCTGTGTGGTGAGTCTGTGGGTCTCTGTGTGGTGAGTCTGTGGTGAGTCTGTGGGTCTCTGTGTGGTGAGTCTGTGGGTCTCTGTGTGGAGAGTCTGTGGGTCTCTGTGTGGTGAGTCTGTGGGACTCTGTGTGGTGAGTCTGTGGGTCTCTGTGTGGTGAGTCTGTGGGTCTCTGTGTGGTGAGTCTGTGGGTCTCTGTGTGGTGAGTCTGTGGGTCTCTGTGTGGTGAGTCTGTGGGTCTCTGTGTGGTGAGACTGTGGGTCTCTGTGTGGTGAGTCTGTGCGTCTCTGTGTGGTGAGTCTGTGGGTCTCTGTGTGGTGAGTCTGTGGTGAGTCTGTCGGTCTCTGTGTGGTGAGTCTGTGGGTCTCTGTGTGGTGAGTCTGTGGGTCTCTGTGTGGTGAGTCTGTGGGTCTCTGTGTGG
Organism: Petromyzon marinus; assembly: GCF_048934315.1. NCBI lineage: Eukaryota > Metazoa > Chordata > Hyperoartia > Petromyzontiformes > Petromyzontidae > Petromyzon > Petromyzon marinus. Next base: position 636,652 of record NW_027422629.1, read on the forward strand.
TGAGCCTGTGGGTCTCTGTGTGGTGAGTCTGTGGGTCTCTGTGTGGTGAGTCTATGGGTCTCTGTGTGGTGAGTCTGTGGGTCTCTGTGTGGTGAGTCTGTGGTGAGTCTGTGGGTCTCTGTGTGGTGAGTCTGTGGGTCTCTGTGTGGTGAGTCTGTGGGTCTCTGTGTGGTGAGTCTGTGGGTCTCTGTGTGGTGAGTCTGTGGGTCTCTGTGTGGTGAGTCTATGGGTCTCTGTGTGGTGAGTCTGTGTGTCTCTGTGTGGTGAGTCTGTGGGTGCCTGTGTGGTGAGTCTGTGGGTCTCTGTGTGGTGAGTCTGTGGGTGCCTGTGTGGTGAGTCTGTGGGTCTCTGTGTGGTGAGTCTGTGGGTCTCTGTGTCGTGAGTCTGTGGTGAGTCTGTGGGTCTCTGTGTGGTGAGTCTGTGGGTCTCTGTGTGGTGAGTCTATGGGTCTCTGTGTGGTGAGTCTGTGGGTCTCTGTATGAGTGAGTCTGTGGGTCTGTGTGGTGAGTCTATGGGTCTGTATGGTGAGTCTGTGGGTCTCTGTGTGGTGAGTCTGTGGGTCTCTGTGTGGTGAGTCTGTGGGTCTCTTTGTGATGAGTCTGTGGGTCTCTGTGTGGTGAGTCTTTGGGTCTCTTTGTGATGAGTCTGTGGGTCTCTGTGTGAGTGAGTCTATGGGTCTCTGTGTGGTGAGTCTGTGGGTCTCTGTGTGGTGAGTCTGTGGGTCTCTGTGTGGTGAGTCTGTGGGTCTCTGTGTGGTGAGTCTGTGTTGAGTCTGTCGGTATCTGTGTGGTGAGTCTGTGGGTCTCTGTGTGGTGAGTCTGTGAGTCTCTGTGTGGTGAGTCTGTGGGTCTCTGTGTGGTGGGTCTGTGGGTCTTTGTGTGGTGAGTCTGTGGGTCTCTGTGTGGTGAGTCTGTAGTGAGTCTGTGGGTCTCTGTGTGGTGAGTCTGTGGGTCTCTGTGTAGTGAGTCTGTGGGTCTCTGTGTGGTGAGTTTGTGGTTCTCTGTGTGGTGAGTCTGTGGGTTTCTGTGTGGTGAGTCTGTGGGTCTCTGTGTGGTGAGTCTGTGGGTCTCTGTGTGGTGAGTCTGTGGGTCTCTGTGTGGTGAGTCTGTGAGTCTCTGTGTGGTGAGTCTGTGGGTCTCTGTGTGGTGGGTCTGTGGGTCTCTCTGTGGTGAGTCTGTGAGTCTCTGTGTGGTGAGTCTGTGAGTCTCTGTGTGGTGAGTCTGTGGGTCTCTGTGGGTCTCTGTGTGGTGAGTCTGTGGGTCTCTGTGTGGTGAGTCTGTGGGTCTCTGTGTGGTGAGTCTGTGGGTCTCTGTGTGGTGAGTCTGTGGGTCTCTGTGTGGTGAGTCTGTGGGTCTCTGTGTGGTGAGTCTGTGGGTCTCTGTGTGGTGAGTCTGTGGGTCTCTGTGTGGTGAGTCTATGGGTCTCTGTGTGGTGAGTCTGTGGGTCTCTGTGTGGTGAGTCTGTGGTGAGTCTGTGGGTCTCTGTGTGGTGAGTCTGTGGGTCTCTGTGTGGTGAGTCTGTGGGACTCTGTGTGGTGAGTCTGTGGGTCTCTGTGTGGTGAGTCTGTGGGTCTCTGTGTGGTGAGTCTGTGGGTCTCTGTGTGGTGAGTCTGTGGGTCTCTGTGTGGTGAGTCTGTGGGTCTCTGTGTGGTGAGACTGTGGGTCTCTGTGTGGTGAGTCTGTGGGTCTCTGTGTGGTGAGTCTGTGGGTCTCTGTGTGGTGAGTCTGTGGTGAGTCTGTCGGTATCTGTGTGGTGAGTCTGTGGGTCTCTGTGTGGTGAGTCTGTGGGTCTCTGTGTGGTGAGTCTGTGGGTCTCTGTGTGGTGAGTCTGTGGGTCTCTGTGTGGTGAGTCTGTGGGTCTCTGTGTGGTGAGTCTATGGGTCTCTGTGTGGTGAGTCTGTGGGTCTCTGTGTGGTGAGTCTGTGGTGAGTCTGTGGGTCTCTGTGTGGTGAGTCTGTGGGTCTCTGTGTGGTGAGTCTGTGGGTCTCTGTGTGGTGAGTCTGTGGGTCTCTGTGTGGTGAGTCTGTGGGTCTCTGTGTGGTGAGTCTATGGGTCTCTGTGTGGTGAGTCTGTGTGTCTCTGTGTGGTGAGTCTGTGGGTGCCTGTGTGGTGAGTCTGTGGGTCTCTGTGTGGTGAGTCTGTGGGTGCCTGTGTGGTGAGTCTGTGGGTCTCTGTGTGGTGAGTCTGTGGGTCTCTGTGTCGTGAGTCTGTGGTGAGTCTGTGGGTCTCTGTGTGGTGAGTCTGTGGGTCTCTGTGTGGTGAGTCTATGGGTCTCTGTGTGGTGAGTCTGTGGGTCTCTGTGTGAGTGAGTCTGTGGGTCTGTGTGGTGAGTCTATGGGTCTGTATGGTGAGTCTGTGGGTCTCTGTGTGGTGAGTCTGTGGGTCTCTGTGTGGTGAGTCTGTGGGTCTCTTTGTGATGAGTCTGTGGGTCTCTTTGTGATGAGTCTGTGGGTCTATGTGTGGTGAGTCTGTGGGTCTCTTTGTGATGAGTCTGTGGGTCTCTGTGTGAGTGAGTCTATGGGTCTCTGTGTGGTGAGTCTGTGGGTCTCTTTGTGATGAGTCTGTGGGTCTCTGTGTGGTGAGTCTGTGGGTCTCTGTGTGGTGAGTCTGTGGGTCTCTGTGTGGTGAGTCTGTGGGTCTCTTTGTGGTGAGTTTGTGGGTGCCTGTGTGGTGAGTCTGTGGGTCTCTGTGTGGTGAGTCTGTGGGTCTCTGTGAGGTGAGTCTGTGGGTCTCTGTGTGGTGAGTCTGTAAGTCTCTGTGTGGTGAGTCTGTGGTGAGTCTGTGGGTCTCTGTGTGGTGAGTCTGTGGGTCTGTGTGTGGTGAGTCTGTGGGTCTCTGTGTGGTGAGTCTGTGGTGAGTCTGTGGGTTTCTGTGTAGTGAGTCTGTGGGTCTCTGTGTGGTGAGTCTGTGGGTCTCTGTGTGGTGAGTCTGTGGGTCTCTGTGTGGTGAGTCTGTGGGTCTCTGTGTGGTGAGTCTGTGGGTCTCTGTGTGGTGAGTCTGTGGGTTTCTGTGTGGTGAGTCTGTGGGTCTCTGTGTGGTGAGTCTGTGGGTCTCTGTGTGGTGAGTCTGTGGGTCTCTGTGTGGAGAGTCTGTGAGTCTCTGTGTGGTGAGTCTGTGGGTCTCTGTGTGGTGGGTCTGTGGGTCTCTCTGTGGTGAGTCTGTGAGTCTCTGTGTGGTGAGTCTGTGGGTCTCTGTGTGGTGAGTCTGTGGGTCTCTGTGTGGTGAGTCTGTGGGTCTCTGTGTGGTGAGTCTGTGGGTCTCTGTGTGGTGAGTCTGTGGGTCTCTGTGTGGTGAGTCTGTGAGTCTCTGTGTGGTGAGTCTGTGGGTATCTGTGTGGTGGGTCTGTGGGTCTTTGTGTGGTGAGTCTGTGGGTCTCTGTGTGGTGAGTCTGTAGTGAGTCTGTGGGTCTCTGTGTGGTGAGTCTGTGGGTCTCTGTGTAGTGAGTCTGTGGGTCTCTGTGTGGTGAGTTTGTGGTTCTCTGTGTGGTGAGTCTGTGGGTTTCTGTGTGGTGAGTCTGTGGGTCTCTGTGTGGTGAGTCTGTGGGTCTCTGTGTGGTGAGTCTGTGGGTCTCTGTGTGGTGAGTCTGTGAGTCTCTGTGTGGTGAGTCTGTGGGTCTCTGTGTGGTGGGTCTGTGGGTCTCTCTGTGGTGAGTCTGTGAGTCTGTGAGTCTCTGTGTGGTGAGTCTGTGAGTCTCTGTGTGGTGAGTCTGTGGGTCTCTGTGGGTCTCTGTGTGGTGAGTCTGTGGGTCTCTGTGTGGTGAGTCTGTGGGTCTCTGTGTGGTGAGTCTGTGGGTCTCTGTGTGGTGAGTCTGTGGGTCTCTGTGTGGTGAGTCTGTGGGTCTGTGTGGTGAGTCTGTGGGTCTCTGTATGGTGAGTCTGTGGGTCTCTGTGTGGTGAGTCTGTGGGTCTCTGTGTGGTGAGTCTGTGGGTCTCTGTGTGGTGAGTCTGTGGGTCTCTATGTGGTGAGTCTATGGGTCTCTGTGTGGTGAGTCTGTGGGTCTCTGTGTGGTGAGTCTGTGGTGAGTCTGTGGGTCTCTGTGTGGTGAGTCTGTGGGTCTCTGTGTGGAGAGTCTGTGGGTCTCTGTGTGGTGAGTCTGTGGGACTCTGTGTGGTGAGTCTGTGGGTCTCTGTGTGGTGAGTCTGTGGGTCTCTGTGTGGTGAGTCTGTGGGTCTCTGTGTGGTGAGACTGTGGGTCTCTGTGTGGTGAGTCTGTGCGTCTCTGTGTGGTGAGTCTGTGGGTCTCTGTGTGGTGAGTCTGTGGTGAGTCTGTCGGTCTCTGTGTGGTGAGTCTGTGGGTCTCTGTGTGGTGAATCTGTGGGTCTCTGTGTGGTGAGTCTGTGGGTCTCTGTGTGGTGAGTCTGTGGGTCTCTGTGTGGTGAGTCTGTGGGTCTCTGTGTGGTGAGTCTATGGGTCTCTGTGTGGTGAGTCTGGGGGTCTCTGTGTGGTGAGTCTGTGGTGAGTCTGTGGGTCTCTGTGTGGTGAGTCTGTGGGTCTCTGTGTGGTGAGTCTGTGGGTCTCTGTGTGGTGAGTCTATGGGTCTCTGTGTGGTGAGTCTGTGGGTCTCTGTGTGGTGAGTCTATGGGTCTCTGTGTGGTGAGTCTGTGTGTCTCTGTGTGGTGAGTCTGTGGGTGCCTGTGTGGTGAGTCTGTGGGTCTCTGTGTGGTGAGTCTGTGGGTGCCTGTGTGGTGAGTCTGTGGGTCTCTGTGTGGTGAGTCTGTGGGTCTCTGTGTCGTGAGTCTGTGGTGAGTCTGTGGGTCTCTGTGTGGTGAGTCTGTGGGTCTCTGTGTGGTGAGTCTATGGGTCTCTGTGTGGTGAGTCTGTGGGTTTCTGTGTGAGTGAGTCTGTGGGTCTGTGTGGTGAGTCTATGGGTCTGTATGGTGAGTCTGTGGGTCTCTGTGTGATGAGTCTGTGGGTCTCTGTGTGGTGAGTCTGTGGGTCTCTTTGTGATGAGTCTGTGGGTCTCTGTGTGAGTGAGTCTATGGGTCTCTGTGTGGTGAGTCTGTGGGTCTCTTTGTGATGAGTCTGTGGGTCTCTGTGTGGTGAGTCTGTGGGTCTCTGTGTGGTGAGTCTGTGGGTCTCTGTGTGGTGAGTCTGTGGGTCTCTTTGTGGTGAGTTTGTGGGTCCCTGTGTGGTGAGTCTGTGGGTCTCTGTGTGGTGAGTCTGTGGATCTCTGTGAGGTGAGTCTGTGGGTCTCTGTGTGGTGAGTCTGTGGGTCTCTGTGTGGTGAGTCTGTGGTGAGTCTGTGGGTCTCTGTGTGGTGAGTCTGTGGGTCTCTGTGTGGTGAGTCTGTGGGTCTGTGTGTGGTGAGTCTGTGGGTCTCTGTGTGGTGAGTCTGTGGTGAGTCTGTGGGTTTCTGTGTAGTGAGTCTGTGGGTCTCTGTGTGGTGAGTCTGTGGGTCTCTGTGTGGTGAGTCTGTGGGTCTCTGTGTGGTGAGTCTGTGGGTTTCTGTGTGGTGAGTCTGTGGGTCTCTGTGTGGTGAGTCTGTGGGTCTCTGTGTGGTGAGTCTGTGGGTCTCTGTGTGGTGAGTCTGTGAGTCTCTGTGTGGTGAGTCTGTGGGTCTCTGTGTGGTGGGTCTGTGGGTCTCTCTGTGGTGAGTCTGTGAGTCTCTGTGTGGTGAGTCTGTGAGTCTCTGTGTGGTGAGTCTGTGGGTCTCTGTGGGTCTCTGTGTGGTGAGTCTGTGGGTCTCTGTGTGGTGAGTCTGTGGGTCTCTGTGTGGTGAGTCTGTGGGTCTCTGTGTGGTGAGTCTGTGGGTCTCTGTGTGGTGAGTCTGTGGGTCTCTGTGTGGTGAGTCTGTGGGTCTCTGTGTGGTGAGTCTGTGGGTCTCTGTGTGATGAGTCTGTGTGTCTCTGTGTGGTGAGTCTGTGGGTCTCTGTGTGATGAGTCTGTGGGTCTCTGTGTGGTGAGTCTGTGGGTCTCTTTGTGGTGAGACTGTGGGTCTCTGTGTGGTGAGTCTGTGGGCCTCTGTGTGGTGAGTCTGTGGGCCTCTGTGTGGTGAGTCTGTGGGTCTCTGTGTGGTGAGTCTGTGCGTCTCTGTGTGGTGAGTCTGTGGGTCTCTGTGTGGTGAGTCCGTGGGTCTCTGTGTGGTGAGTCTGTGGGTCTCTGTGTGGTGAGTCTATGGGTCTTTGTGGTGAGACTGTGGGTCTCTGTGTGGTGAGTCTGTGGGTCTCTGTGTGGTGAGTCTGTGGGTCTCTGTGTGGTGAGTCTGTGGGTCTCTGTGTGGTGAGTCTGTGGGTCTCTGTGTGGTGAGTCTGTGAGTCTCTGTGTGGTGAGTCTATGGGTCTCTGTGTGGTGAGTCTGTGGGTCTCTGTGTGGTGAGTCTGTGGTGAGTCTGTGGGTCTCTGTGTGGTGAGTCTGTGGGTCTCTGTGTGGTGAGTCTGTGGGTCTCTGTGTGGTGAGTCTGTGGGACTCTGTGTGGTGAGTCTGTGGGTCTCTGTGTGGTGAGTCTGTGGGTCTCTGTGTGGTGAGTCTGTGGGTCTCTGTGTGGTGAGTCTGTGGGTCTCTGTGTGGTGAGTCTGTGGGTCTCTGTGTGGTGAGACTGTGGGTCTCTGTGTGGTGAGTCTGTGGGTCTCTGTGTGGTGAGTCTGTGGGTCTCTGTGTGGTGAGTCTGTGGTGAGTCTGTCGGTCTCTGTGTGGTGAGTCTGTGGGTCTCTGTGTGGTGAGTCTATGGGTCTCTGTGTGGTGAGTCTGTGGGTCTCTGTGTGGTGAGTCTGTGGGTCTCTGTGTGGTGAGTCTGTGGGTCTCTGTGTGGTGAGTCTATGGGTCTCTGTGTGGTGAGTCTGTGGGACTCTGTGTGAGTGAGTCTGTGGGTCTGTGTGGTGAGTCTATGGGTCTGTATGGTGAGTCTGTGGGTCTCTGTGTGGTGAGTCTGTGGGTCTCTGTGTGGTGAGTCTGTGAGTCTCTGTGTGGTGAGTCTGTGGGTCTCTGTGTGGTGGGTCTGTGGGTCTCTCTGTGGTGAGTCTGTGAGTCTCTGTGTGGTGAGTCTGTGAGTCTCTGTGTGGTGAGTCTGTGGGTCTCTGTGGGTCTCTGTGTGGTGAGTCTGTGGGTCTCTGTGTGGTGAGTCTGTGGGTCTCTGTGTGGTGAGTCTGTGGGTCTCTGTGTGGTGAGTCTGTGGGTCTCTGTGTGGTGAGTCTGTGGGTCTCTGTGTGGTGAGTCTGTGGGTCTCTGTGTGATGAGTCTGTGTGTCTCTGTGTGGTGAGTCTGTGGGTCTCTGTGTGATGAGTCTGTGGGTCTCTGTGTGGTGAGTCTGTGGGTCTCTTTGTGGTGAGACTGTGGGTCTCTGTGTGGTGAGTCTGTGGGCCTCTGTGTGGTGAGTCTGTGGGCCTCTGTGTGGTGAGTCTGTGGGTCTCTGTGTGGTGAGTCTGTGCGTCTCTGTGTGGTGAGTCTGTGGGTCTCTGTGTGGTGAGTCCGTGGGTCTCTGTGTGGTGAGTCTGTGGGTCTCTGTGTGGTGAGTCTATGGGTCTTTGTGGTGAGACTGTGGGTCTCTGTGTGGTGAGTCTGTGGGTCTCTGTGTGGTGAGTCTGTGGGTCTCTGTGTGGTGAGTCTGTGGGTCTCTGTGTGGTGAGTCTGTGGGTCTCTGTGTGGTGAGTCTGTGAGTCTCTGTGTGGTGAGTCTATGGGTCTCTGTGTGGTGAGTCTGTGGGTCTCTGTGTGGTGAGTCTGTGGTGAGTCTGTGGGTCTCTGTGTGGTGAGTCTGTGGGTCTCTGTGTGGTGAGTCTGTGGGTCTCTGTGTGGTGAGTCTGTGGGACTCTGTGTGGTGAGTCTGTGGGTCTCTGTGTGGTGAGTCTGTGGGTCTCTGTGTGGTGAGTCTGTGGGTCTCTGTGTGGTGAGTCTGTGGGTCTCTGTGTGGTGAGTCTGTGGGTCTCTGTGTGGTGAGACTGTGGGTCTCTGTGTGGTGAGTCTGTGGGTCTCTGTGTGGTGAGTCTGTGGGTCTCTGTGTGGTGAGTCTGTGGTGAGTCTGTCGGTCTCTGTGTGGTGAGTCTGTGGGTCTCTGTGTGGTGAGTCTGTGGGTCTCTGTGTGGTGAGTCTGTGGGTCTCTGTGTGGTGAGTCTGTGGGTCTCTGTGTGGTGAGTCTGTGGGTCTCTGTGTGGTGAGTCTATGGGTCTCTGTGTGGTGAGTCTGTGGGACTCTGTGTGGTGAGTCTGTGGTGAGTCTGTGGGTCTCTGTGTGGTGAGTCTGTGGGTCTCTGTGTGGTGAGTCTGTGGGTCTCTGTGTGGTGAGTCTGTGGGTCTCTGTGTGGTGAGTCTGTGGGTCTCTGTGTGGTGAGTCTGTGGGTCTCTGTGTGGTGAGTCTATGGGTCTCTGTGTGGTGAGTCTGTGTGTCTCTGTGTGGTGAGTCTGTGGGTGCCTGTGTGGTGAGTCTGTGGGTCTCTGTGTGGTGAGTCTGTGGGTGCCTGTGTGGTGAGTCTGTGGGTCTCTGTGTGGTGAGTCTGTGGGTCTCTGTGTCGTGAGTCTGTGGTGAGTCTGTGGGTCTCTGTGTGGTGAGTCTGTGGGTCTCTGTGTGGTGAGTCTATGGGTCTCTGTGTGGTGAGTCTGTGGGTCTCTGTGTGAGTGAGTCTGTGGGTCTGTGTGGTGAGTCTATGGGTCTGTATGGTGAGTCTGTGGGTCTCTGTGTGGTGAGTCTGTGGGTCTCTGTGTGGTGAGTCTGTGGGTCTCTTTGTGATGAGTCTGTGGGTCTCTTTGTGATGAGTCTGTGGGTCTCTGTGTGGTGAGTCTGTGGGTCTCTTTGTGATGAGTCTGTGGGTCTCTGTGTGAGTGAGTCTATGGGTCTCTGTGTGGTGAGTCTGTGGGTCTCTTTGTGATGAGTCTGTGGGTCTCTGTGTGGTGAGTCTGTGGGTCTCTGTGTGGTGAGTCTGTGGGTCTCTGTGTGGTGAGTCTGTGTGTCTCTTTGTGGTGAGTTTGTGGGTCCCTGTGTGGTGAGTCTGTGGGTCTCTGTGTGGTGAGTCTGTGGGTCTCTGTGAGGTGAGTCTGTGGGTCTCTGTGTGGTGAGTCTGTGGGTCTCTGTGTGGTGAGTCTGTGGTGAGTCTGTGGGTCTCTGTGTGGTGAGTCTGTGGGTCTCTGTGTGGTGAGTGTGTGGGTCTGTGTGTGGTGAGTCTGTGGGTCTCTGTGTGGTGAGTCTGTGGTGAGTCTGTGGGTTTCTGTGTAGTGAGTCTGTGGGTCTCTGTGTGGTGAGTCTGTGGGTCTCTGTGTGGTGAGTCTGTGGGTCTCTGTGTGGTGAGTCTGTGGGTCTCTGTGTGGTGAGTCTGTGAGTCTCTGTGTGGTGAGTCTGTGGGTCTCTGTGTCGTGAGTCTGTGGTGAGTCTGTGGGTCTCTGTGTGGTGAGTCTGTGGGTCTCTGTGTGGTGAGTCTATGGGTCTCTGTGTGGTGAGTCTGTGGGTCTCTGTGTGAGTGAGTCTGTGGGTCTGTGTGGTGAGTCTATGGGTCTGTATGGTGAGTCTGTGGGTCTCTGTGTGATGAGTCTGTGGGTCTCTGTGTGGTGAGTCTGTGGGTCTCTTTGTGATGAGTCTGTGGGTCTCTGTGTGAGTGAGTCTATGGGTCTCTGTGTGGTGAGTCTGTGGGTCTCTTTGTGATGAGTCTGTGGGTCTCTGTGTGGTGAGTCTGTGGGTCTCTGTGTGGTGAGTCTGTGGGTCTCTGTGTGGTGAGTCTGTGGGTCTCTTTGTGGTGAGTTTGTGGGTCCCTGTGTGGTGAGTCTGTGGGTCTCTGTGTGGTGAGTCTGTGGATCTCTGTGAGGTGAGTCTGTGGGTCTCTGTGTGGTGAGTCTGTGGGTCTCTGTGTGGTGAATCTGTGGTGAGTCTGTGGGTCTCTGTGTGGTGAGTCTGTGGGTCTCTGTGTGGTGAGTCTGTGGGTCTGTGTGTGGTGAGTCTGTGGGTCTCTGTGTGGTGAGTCTGTGGTGAGTCTGTGGGTTTCTGTGTAGTGAGTCTGTGGGTCTCTGTGTGGTGAGTCTGTGGGTCTCTGTGTGGTGAGTCTGTGGGTCTCTGTGTGGTGAGTCTGTGGGTTTCTGTGTGGTGAGTCTGTGGGTCTCTGTGTGTGAGTCTGTGGGTCTCTGTGTGGTGAGTCTGTGGGTCTCTGTGTGGTGAGTCTGTGAGTCTCTGTGTGGTGAGTCTGTGGGTCTCTGTGTGGTGGGTCTGTGGGTCTCTCTGTGGTGAGTCTGTGAGTCTCTGTGTGGTGAGTCTGTGAGTCTCTGTGTGGTGAGTCTGTGGGTCTCTGTGGGTCTCTGTGTGGTGAGTCTGTGGGTCTCTGTGTGGTGAGTCTGTGGGTCTCTGTGTGGTGAGTCTGTGGGTCTCTGTGTGGTGAGTCTGTGGGTCTCTGTGTGGTGAGTCTGTGGGTCTCTGTGTGGTGAGTCTGTGGGTCTCTGTGTGGTGAGTCTGTGGGTCTCTGTGTGGTGAGTCTGTGGGTTTCTGTGTGGTGAGTCTGTGGGTCTCTGTGTGGTGAGTCTGTGGGTCTCTGTGTGGTGAGTCTGTGGGTCTCTGTGTGGTGAGTCTGTGAGTCTCTGTGTGGTGAGTCTGTGGGTCTCTGTGTGGTGGGTCTGTGGGTCTCTCTGTGGTGAGTCTGTGAGTCTCTGTGTGGTGAGTCTGTGAGTCTCTGTGTGGTGAGTCTGTGGGTCTCTGTGGGTCTCTGTGTGGTGAGTCTGTGGGTCTCTGTGTGGTGAGTCTGTGGGTCTCTGTGTGGTGAGTCTGTGGGTCTCTGTGTGGTGAGTCTGTGGGTCTCTGTGTGGTGAGTCTGTGGGTCTCTGTGTGGTGAGTCTGTGGGTCTCTGTGTGGTGAGTCTGTGGGTCTCTGTGTGGTGAGTCTGTGGGACTCTGTGTGGTGAGTCTGTGGGTCTCTGTGTGGTGAGTCTGTGGGTCTCTGTGTGGTGAGTCTGTGGGTCTCTGTGTGGTGAGTCTGTGGGTCTCTGTGTGGTGAGTCTGTGGGTCTCTGTGTGGTGAGACTGTGGGTCTCTGTGTGGTGAGTCTGTGGGTCTCTGTGTGGTGAGTCTGTGGGTCTCTGTGTGGTGAGTCTGTGGTGAGTCTGTCGGTCTCTGTGTGGTGAGTCTGTGGGTCTCTGTGTGGTGAGTCTGTGGGTCTCTGTGTGGTGAGTCTGTGGGTCTCTGTGTGGTGAGTCTGTGGGTCTCTGTGTGGTGAGTCTGTGGGTCTCTGTGTGGTGAGTCTATGGGTCTCTGTGTGGTGAGTCTGTGGGACTCTGTGTGGTGAGTCTGTGGTGAGTCTGTGGGTCTCTGTGTGGTGAGTCTGTGGGTCTCTGTGTGGTGAGTCTGTGGGTCTCTGTGTGGTGAGTCTGTGGGTCTCTGTGTGGTGAGTCTGTGGGTCTCTGTGTGGTGAGTCTGTGGGTCTCTGTGTGGTGAGTCTATGGGTCTCTGTGTGGTGAGTCTGTGTGTCTCTGTGTGGTGAGTCTGTGGGTGCCTGTGTGGTGAGTCTGTGGGTCTCTGTGTGGTGAGTCTGTGGGTGCCTGTGTGGTGAGTCTGTGGGTCTCTGTGTGGTGAGTCTGTGGGTCTCTGTGTCGTGAGTCTGTGGTGAGTCTGTGGGTCTCTGTGTGGTGAGTCTGTGGGTCTCTGTGTGGTGAGTCTATGGGTCTCTGTGTGGTGAGTCTGTGGGTCTCTGTGTGAGTGAGTCTGTGGGTCTGTGTGGTGAGTCTATGGGTCTGTATGGTGAGTCTGTGGGTCTCTGTGTGGTGAGTCTGTGGGTCTCTGTGTGGTGAGTCTGTGGGTCTCTTTGTGATGAGTCTGTGGGTCTCTTTGTGATGAGTCTGTGGGTCTCTGTGTGGTGAGTCTGTGGGTCTCTTTGTGATGAGTCTGTGGGTCTCTGTGTGAGTGAGTCTATGGGTCTCTGTGTGGTGAGTCTGTGGGTCTCTTTGTGATGAGTCTGTGGGTCTCTGTGTGGTGAGTCTGTGGGTCTCTGTGTGGTGAGTCTGTGGGTCTCTGTGTGGTGAGTCTGTGTGTCTCTTTGTGGTGAGTTTGTGGGTCCCTGTGTGGTGAGTCTGTGGGTCTCTGTGTGGTGAGTCTGTGGGTCTCTGTGAGGTGAGTCTGTGGGTCTCTGTGTGGTGAGTCTGTGGGTCTCTGTGTGGTGAGTCTGTGGTGAGTCTGTGGGTCTCTGTGTGGTGAGTCTGTGGGTCTCTGTGTGGTGAGTCTGTGGGTCTGTGTGTGGTGAGTCTGTGGGTCTCTGTGTGGTGAGTCTGTGGTGAGTCTGTGGGTTTCTGTGTAGTGAGTCTGTGGGTCTCTGTGTGGTGAGTCTGTGGGTCTCTGTGTGGTGAGTCTGTGGGTCTCTGTGTGGTGAGTCTGTGGGTCTCTGTGTGGTGAGTCTGTGAGTCTCTGTGTGGTGAGTCTGTGGGTCTCTGTGTGGTGAGTCTGTGGGTCTCTGTGTGGTGAGTCTGTGTCTCTCTGTGTGAGTGAGTCTATGTGTCTCTGTGTGAGTGAGTCTGTGACTCTCTGTGTGAGTGAGTCTGTGTCTCTCTGTGTGAGTGAGTCTGTGTCTCTCTGTGTGAGTGAGTTTATGTCTCTCTGTGTGAGTGAGTCTGTGTCTCTCTGTGTGAGTGAGTCTGTGTCTCTCTGTGTGAGTGAGTCTGTGTCTCTCTGTATGAGTGACTCTGTGTCTCTCTGTGTGAGAGAGTCTATGGCTCTCTGTGTGAGTGAGTCTGTGTATCTCTGTGTAAGTGAGTCTGTCTCGCTGTGTGAGTTAGTCTGTGTGTCTCTCTGTGTGAGTGAGTCTGTCTCTCTCTGTGTGAGTGAGTCTTTCTCTCTCTGTGTGAGTGAGTCTGTGTGTCTCTGAGTGAGTCTCTGCCTCTCTGTGTGAGTGAGTCTGTGTCTCTCTGTGTGAGTGAGTCTGTGTCTCTCTGTGTGAGTGAGTCTCTGTCTCTCTGTGTGAGTGAGTCTGTGTCTCTCTGTGTGAGTGAGGCTGTGTCTCTCTGTGTGAGTGAGTCTGTGTCTCTCTGTGTGAGTGAGTCTGTCTCTCTCTGTGTGAGTGAGTCTGTGTCTCTCTGTGTGAGTGAGTCTCTGTGTCTCTCTGTGTGAGTGAGTCTGTGTCTCTCTGTGTGAGTGAGTCTGTGTCTCTCTGTGTGAGTGAGTCTGTGTCTCTGTGTGAGTGAGTCTGTGTCTCTCTGTGTGAGTGAGTCTGTGTGTCTCTCTGTGTGAGTGAGTCTGTGTCTCTCTGTGTGAGTGAGTCTGTGCCTCTCTGTGTGAGTGAGTCTGTGTGTCTCTCTGTGTGAGTGAGTCTGTGTGTCTCTCTGTGTGAGTGAGTCTATGTCTCTCCGTGTGAGTGAGTCTGTGTGTCTCTCTGTGTGAGTGAGTCTATGTCTCTCTGTGTGAGTGAGTCTGTGTGTCTCTGTGTGTGAGTGAGTCTGTGTGTCTCTCTGTGTGAGTCTGTGTCTCTCTGTGTGAGTGAGTCTGTGTCTCTCTGTGTGTGAGTGAGTCTGTGTCTCTCTGTGTGAGTGAGTCTGTGTGTCTCTCTGTGTGAGTGAGTCTGTGTCTCTGTGTGAGTCTGTGTGCCTCTGTGTGTGTGAGTCTGTGTGTCTCTCTGTGTGAGTCTGTGTCTCTCTGTGTGAGTGAGTCTGTGTGTCTCTCTGTGTGAGTCTGTGTGTCTCTGTGTGAGTGAGTCTGTGTCTCTCTGTGTTAGTGAGTCTGTGTCTCTCTGTGTGAGTGAGTCTGTGTCTCTCTGTGTGAGTGAGTCTGTGTCTCTCTGTGTGAGTGAGTCTGTGTCTCTCTGTGTGAGTGAGTCTGTGTCTCTCTGTGTGAGTGAGTCTGTGTCTCTCTGTGTGAGTGAGTCTGTGTCTCTCTGTGTGAGTGAGTCAGTGTCTCTCTGTGTGAGTGAGTCTGTTTCTCTCTGTGTGAGTGAGTCTGTGTCTCTCTGTGTGTGTGAGTCTGTGTGTCTCTCTCTGTGAGTGAGTGTGTGTATCTCTGTGTGAGTGAGTCTGTGTCTCTCTGTGTGAGTGAGTCTGTGTCTCTCTGTGTGAGTGAGTCGCTGTCTCTCTGTGTGAGTGAGTCTGTGTATCTCTGTGTGAGTGAGTCTGTGTCTCTCTGTGCGAGTGAGTCTGTGTGTCTCTCTGTGTGAGTGAGTCTGTGTCTCTCTGTGTGAGTGAGTCTGTGTGTCTCTCTGTGTGAGTGAGTCTGTGTCTCTCTGTGTGAGTGAGTCTGTGTCTCTCTGTGTGAGTGAGTCTGTGGCTCTCTGTGTGAGTGAGTCTGTGTCTCTCTGTGTGAGTGAGTCTGTGTCTCTCTGTGTGAGTGAGTCTGTGTGGCTCTCTGTGTGAGTGAGTCTATGTGTCTCTCTGTGTGAGTCTGTGTCTCTCTGTGTGAGTGAGTCTGTGTATCTCTGTGTGTGTGAGTCTGTGTGTCTCTCTGTGTGAGTGAGTCTGTGTGTCTCTCTGTGTGAGTGAGTCTGTGTGTCTCTCTGTGTGAGTGAGTCTGTGTGTCTCTGTGTGAGTGAGTCTGTGTGTGTCTCTCTGTGTGTGTGAGTCTGTGTGTCTCTCTGTGTGAGTGAGTCTGTGTGTCTCTGTGTGAGTGAGTCTGTGTCTCTCTGTGTGAGTGAGTCTGTGTGTCTCTCTGTGTGAGTGAGTCTGTGTGTCTCTCTGTGTGAGTGAGTCTGTGTGGCTCTCTGTGTGAGTGAGTCTGTGTGTCTCTCTGTGTGAGTGAGTCTGTGTGTCTCTCTGTGTGAGTGAGTCTGTGTGCCTCTCTGTGTAAGTGAGTCTGTGTCTCTCTGTGTGAGTGAGTCTGTGTGTCTCTCTGTGTGAGGCTGTGTGACTCTCTGTGTGAGTGAGTCTGTGTCTCTCTGTGTGAGTGAGTCGTTGTCTCTCTGTGTGATTGAGTCTCTGTCTCTCTGTGTGAGTGAGTCGCTGTCTCTCTGTGTGAGTGAGTCTGTGTATCTCTGTGTGAGTGAGTCTGTGTCTCTCTGTGTGAGTGAGTCTGTGTGTCTCTCTTTGTGAGTGAGTCTGTGTCTCTGTGTGAGTGAGTCTGTGTGTCTCTCTGTGTGAGTGAGTCTGTGTCTCTCTGTGTGAGTGAGTCTGTGTCTCTCTGTGTGAGTGAGTCTGTGTCTCTCTGTGTGAGTCTGTGTCTCTCTGTGTGAGTGAGTCTGTGTCTCCCTGTGTGAGTGAGTCTGTGTCTCTTTGTGTGAGTGAGTCTGTGTGTCTCTCTGTGTGAGTCTGTGTGTCTCTCTGTGTGAGTGAGTCTGTGTCTCTCTGTGTGAGTGAGTCTGTGTGTCTCTCTGAGTGAGTCTGTGTCTCTCTGTGTGAGTGAGTCTGTGTGTCTCTCTGTGTGAGTCTGTGTGTCTCTCTGTGTGAGTGAGTCTGTGTCTCTCTCTGTGTGAGTGAGTCAGTGTCTCTCTGTGTGAGTGAGTCTGTGTGTCTCTCTCTGAGTGAGTCTGTTTCTCTCTGTATGAGTGAGTCTGTGTCTCTCTGTGTGAGTGAGTCTGTGTCTCTCTGTGTGAGTGAGACTGTGTCTCTCTGTGTGAGTGAGTCTGTGTCTCTCTGTGTGAGTGAGTCTGTGTGTCTCTCTGTGTGAGTGAGTCTGTGTGTCTCTCTGTGTGAGTGAGTCTGTGTGTCTCTCTGTGTGAGTCTGTGTCTCTCTGTGTGTGTGAGTCTGTGTGTCTCTCTGTGTGAGTGAGTCTGTGTCTCTCTGTGTGAGTGAGTCTGTGTGTCTCTCTGTGTGAGTGAGTCTGTGTGTCTCTCTGTGTGAGTGAGTCTGTGTCTCTCTGTGTGAGTGAGTCTGTGTTTCTCTCTGTGTGAGTGAGTCTGTGTCTCTCTGTGTGAGTGAGTCTGTGTGTCTCTCTGTGTGAGTCTGTGTCTCTCTGTGTGTGTGAGTCTGTGTGTCTCTCTGTGTGAGTGAGTCTGTGTCTCTCTGTGTGAGTGAGTCTGTGTGTCTCTCTGTGTGAGTGAGTCTGTGTGTCTCTCTGTGTGAGTGAGTCTGTGTGTCTCTCTGTGTGAGTGAGTCTGTGTCTCTCTGTGTGAGTGAGTCTGTGTCTCTCTGTGTGAGTGAGTCTGTGTGCCTCTCTGTGTGAGTGATTCTGTGTCTCTGTGTGTGAGAGTCTGTGTGTCTCTCTGTGTGAGTGAGTCTGTGTCTCTCTGTGTGTGTGAGTCTGTGTCTCTCTGTGTGAGTGAGTCTGTGTCTCTCTGTGTGAGTGAGTCTGTGTCTCTCTGTGTGAGTGAGTGTCTCTCTGTGTGTGTGAGTCTGTGTGTCTCTCTGTGTGAGTGAGTCTGTGTGTCTCTCTGTGTGAGTCTGTGTCTCTCTGTGTGTGTGAGTCTGTGTGTCTCTCTGTGTGAGTGAGTCAGTGTCTCTCTGTGTGAGTGAGTCTGTGTGTCTCTCTCTGAGTGAGTCTTTATGTCTCTCTGTGTGAGTGAGTCTGTGTCTCTCTGTGTGAGTGAGTCTGTGTCTCTCTGTGTGAGTGAGTCTGTGTGCCTCTCTGTGTGAGTGAGTCTGTGTGTCTCTCTGTGTGAGTCTGTGTGTCTCTCTGTGTGAGTGAGTCTGTGTCTCTCTCTGTGTGAGTGAGTCAGTGTCTCTCTGTGTGAGTGAGTCTGTGTGTCTCTCTCTGAGTGAGTCTGTTTCTCTCTGTGTGAGTGAGTCTGTGTCTCTCTGTGTGAGTGAGTCTGTGTCTCTCTGTGTGAGTGAGACTGTGTCTCTCTGTGTGAGTGAGTCTGTGTCTCTCTGTGTGAGTGAGTCTGTGTCTCTCTCTGTGTGAGTGAGTCTGTGTGTCTCTCTGTGTGAGTGAGTCTGTGTGTCTCTCTGTGTGAGTCTGTGTCTCTCTGTGTGTGTGAGTCTGTGTGTCTCTCTGTGTGAGTGAGTCTGTGTCTCTCTGTGTGAGTGAGTCTGTGTGTCTCTCTGTGTGAGTGAGTCTGTGTGTCTCTCTGTGTGAGTGAGTCTGTGTCTCTCTGTGTGAGTGAGTCTGTGTTTCTCTCTGTGTGAGTGAGTCTGTGTCTCTCTGTGTGAGTGAGTCTGTGTGTCTCTCTGTGTGAGTCTGTGTCTCTCTGTGTGTGTGAGTCTGTGTGTCTCTCTGTGTGAGTGAGTCTGTGTCTCTCTGTGTGAGTGAGTCTGTGTGTCTCTCTGTGTGAGTGAGTCTGTGTGTCTCTCTGTGTGAGTGAGTCTGTGTGTCTCTCTGTGTGAGTGAGTCTGTGTCTCTCTGTGTGAGTGAGTCTGTGTCTCTCTGTGTGAGTGAGTCTGTGTGCCTCTCTGTGTGAGTGATTCTGTGTCTCTGTGTGTGAGAGTCTGTGTGTCTCTCTGTGTGAGTGAGTCTGTGTCTCTCTGTGTGTGTGAGTCTGTGTCTCTCTGTGTGAGTGAGTCTGTGTCTCTCTGTGTGAGTGAGTCTGTGTCTCTCTGTGTGAGTGAGTGTCTCTCTGTGTGTGTGAGTCTGTGTGTCTCTCTGTGTGAGTGAGTCTGTGTGTCTCTCTGTGTGAGTCTGTGTCTCTCTGTGTGTGTGAGTCTGTGTCTCTCTGTGTGAGTGAGTCAGTGTCTCTCTGTGTGAGTGAGTCTGTGTGTCTCTCTCTGAGTGAGTCTTTATGTCTCTCTGTGTGAGTGAGTCTGTGTCTCTCTGTGTGAGTGAGTCTGTGTCTCTCTGTGTGAGTGAGTCTGTGTGCCTCTCTGTGTGAGTGATTCTGTGTCTCTGTGTGTGAGAGTCTGTGTGTCTCTCTGTGTGAGTGAGTCTGTGTCTCTCTGTGTGTGTGAGTCTGTGTCTCTCTGTGTGAGTGAGTCTGTGTCTCTCTGTGTGAGTGAGTCTGTGTATCTCTCTGTGTGAGTCTGTGTCTCTCTGTGTGTGTGAGTCTGTGTGTCTCTCTGTGTGAGTGAGTCTGTGTGTCTCTCTGTGTGAGTCTGTGTCTCTGTGTGTGTGTGAGTCTGTGTGTCTCTCTGTGTGAGTCTGTGTGTCTCTCTGTGTGAGTGAGTCTGTGTCTCTCTGTGTGAGTGAGTCTGTGTGTCTCTCTGTGTGAGTGAGTCTGTGTCTCTCTGTGTGAGTGAGTCTATGTCTCTCTGTGTGAGTGAGTCTGTGTCTCTCTGTGTGAGTGAGTCTGTGTGTCTCTCTGTGTGAGTGAGTCTATGTCTCTCTGTGTGAGTGAGTCTGTGTCTCTCTGTGTGAGTGAGTCTGTGTGTCTCTCTGTGTGAGTGAGTCTGTGTCTCTCTGTGTGTGTGAGTCTGTGTCTCTCTGTGTGAGTGAGTCTGTGTCTCTCTGTGTGAGTGAGTCTGTGTATCTCTCTGTGTGAGTCTGTGTCTCTCTGTGTGTGTGAGTCTGTGTGTCTCTCTGTGTGAGTGAGTCTGTGTGTCTCTCTGTGTGAGTCTGTGTCTCTCTGTGTGTGTGAGTCTGTGTGTCTCTCTGTGTGAGTCTGTGTGTCTCTCTGTGTGAGTGAGTCTGTGTCTCTCTGTGTGAGTGAGTCTGTGTGTCTCTCTGTGTGAGTGAGTCTGTGTCTCTCTGTGTGAGTGAGTCTATGTCTCTCTGTGTGAGTGAGTCTGTGTCTCTCTGTGTGAGTGAGTCTGTGTGTCTCTCTGTGTGAGTGAGTCTATGTCTCTCTGTGTGAGTGAGTCTGTGTCTCTCTGTGTGAGTGAGTCTGTGTGTCTCTCTGTGTGAGTGAGTCTGTGTCTCTCTGTGTGAGTGAGTCTATGTCTCTCTGTGTGAGTGAGTCTGTGTCTCTCTGTGTGAGTGAGTCTGTGCCTCTCTGTGTGAGTGAGTCTGTGTCTCTCTGTGTGAGTGAGTCTGTGCCTCTCTGTGTGAGTGAGTCTGTGTCTCTCTGTGTGTGTGAGTCTGTGTCTCTCTGTGTGTGTGAGTCTGTGCCTCTCTGTGTGAGTGAGTCTGTGTGTCTCTCTGTGTGAGTGAGTCTGTGTCTCTCTGTGTGAGTGAGTCTATGTCTCTCTGTGTGAGTGAGTCTGTGTCTCTCTGTGTGAGTGAGTCTGTGTCTCTCTGTGTGAGTGAGTCTGTGTCTCTCTGTGTGAGTGAGTCTGTGTCTCTCTGTGTGAGTGAGTCTGTGTGTCTCTCTGTGTGAGTGAGTCTGTGTGTCTCTCTGTGTGAGTGTGTCTCTCTGTGTGAGTGAGTCTGTGTCTCTCTGTGTGAGTGAGTCTGTGGCTGTCTGTGTGAGTGAGTCTGTGTCTCTCTGTGTGAGTGAGTCTGTGTCTCTCTGTGTGAGTGAGTCTATGTCTCTCTGTGTGAGTGAGTCTGTGTCTCTCTGTGTGAGTGAGTCTGTGCCTCTCTGTGTGAGTGAGTCTGTGTGTCTCTGTGTGAGTGAGTCTGTGTCTCTCTGTGTGAGTGAGTCTGTGTCTCTCTGTGTGAGTGAGTCTATGTCTCTCTGTGTGAGTGAGTCTGTGTCTCTCTGTGTGAGTGAGTCTGTGTCTCTCTGTGTGAGTGAGTCTGTGTCTCTCTGTGTGAGTGAGTCTGTGCCTCTCTGTGTGAGTGAGTCTGTGTCTCTCTGTGTGTGTGAGTCTGTGTCTCTCTGTGTGTGTGAGTCTGTGCCTCTCTGTGTGAGTGAGTCTGTGTGTCTCTCTGTGTGAGTGAGTCTGTGTCTCTCTGTGTGAGTGAGTCTATGTCTCTCTGTGTGAGTGAGTCTGTGTCTCTCTGTGTGAGTGAGTCTGTGTCTCTCTGTGTGAGTGAGTCTGTGTCTCTCTGTGTGAGTGAGTCTGTGTCTCTCTGTGTGAGTGAGTCTGTGTGTCTCTCTGTGTGAGTGAGTCTGTGTGTCTCTCTGTGTGAGTGTGTCTCTCTGTGTGAGTGAGTCTGTGTGTCTCTCTGTGTGAGTGAGTCTGTGTGTCTCTCTGTGTGAGTCTGTGTCTCTCTGTGTGAGTCTGTGTCTCTCTGTGTGAGTGAGTCTGTGTGTCTCTCTGAGTGAGTGAGTCTGTGTGTCTCTCTGTGTGAGTCTGTGTCTCTCTGTGTGAGTGAGTCTGTGTGTCTCTCTGTGTGAGTGAGTCTGTGTGTCTCTCTGTGTGAGTGTGTCTCTCTGTGTGAGTGAGTCTGTGTCTCTCTGTGTGAGTGAGTCTGTGTCTCTGTGTGAGTGAGTCTGTGTCTCTCTGTGTGAGTGAGTCTGTGTCTCTCTGTGTGAGTGAGTCTGTGTCTCTCTGTGTGAGTGAGTCTGTGTCTCTCTGTATGAGTGAGTCTGTGTGTCTCTCTGTGTGAGTGAGTCTGTGTCTCTCTGTGTGAGTGAGTCTGTGTCTCTCTGTGTGAGTGAGTCTGTGTCTCTCTGTGTGAGTGAGTCTGTGTCTCTCTGTGTGAGTGAGTCTGTGTCTCTCTGTGTGAGTGAGTCTGTGTATCTCTCTGTGTGAGTCTGTGTCTCTCTGTGTGTGTGAGTCTGTGTGTCTCTCTGTGTGAGTGAGTCTGTGTGAGTCTGTGTCTCTCTGTGTGTGTGAGTCTGTGTGTCTCTCTGTGTGAGTCTGTGTGTCTCTCTGTGTGAGTGAGTCTGTGTCTCTCTGTGTGAGTGAGTCTGTGTGTCTCTCTGTGTGAGTGAGTCTGTGTCTCTCTGTGTGAGTGAGTCTATGTCTCTCTGTGTGAGTGAGTCTGTGTCTCTCTGTGTGAGTGAGTCTGTGTGTCTCTGTGTGAGTGAGTCTGTGTGTCTTTCTGTGTGAGTGAGTCTGTGTCTCTCTGTGTGAGTGAGTCTATGTCACTCTGTGTGAGTGAGTCTGTGTCTCTCTGTGTGAGTGAGTCTGTGTCTCTCTGTGTGAGTGAGTCTGTGTCTCTCTGTGTGAGTGAGTCTGTGCCTCTCTGTGTGAGTGAGTCTGTGTCTCTCTGTGTGTGTGAGTCTGTGTCTCTCTGTGTGTGTGAGTCTGTGCCTCTCTGTGTGAGTGAGTCTGTGTGTCTCTCTGTGTGAGTGAGTCTGTGTCTCTCTGTGTGAGTGAGTCTATGTCTCTCTGTGTGAGTGAGTCTGTGTCTCTCTGTGTGAGTGAGTCTGTGTCTCTCTGTGTGAGTGAGTCTGTGTCTCTCTGTGTGAGTGAGTCTGTGTCTCTCTGTGTGAGTGAGTCTGTGTGTCTCTCTGTGTGAGTGAGTCTGTGTGTCTCTCTGTGTGAGTGTGTCTCTCTGTGTGAGTGAGTCTGTGTCTCTCTGTGTGAGTGAGTCTGTGGCTGTCTGTGTGAGTGAGTCTGTGTCTCTCTGTGTGAGTGAGTCTGTGTCTCTCTGTGTGAGTGAGTCTATGTCTCTCTGTGTGAGTGAGTCTGTGTCTCTCTGTGTGAGTGAGTCTGTGCCTCTCTGTGTGAGTGAGTCTGTGTCTCTCTGTGTGAGTGAGTCTGTGTGTCTCTCTGTGTGAGTCTGTGTCTCTCTGTGTGTGTGAGTCTGTGTGTCTCTCTGTGTGAGTGAGTCAGTGTCTCTCTGTGTGAGTGAGTCTGTGTGTCTCTCTCTGAGTGAGTCTTTATGTCTCTCTGTGTGAGTGAGTCTGTGTCTCTCTGTGTGAGTGAGTCTGTGTCTCTCTGTGTGAGTGAGTCTGTGTGCCTCTCTGTGTGAGTGATTCTGTGTCTCTGTGTGTGAGAGTCTGTGTGTCTCTCTGTGTGAGTGAGTCTGTGTCTCTCTGTGTGTGTGAGTCTGTGTCTCTCTGTGTGAGTGAGTCTGTGTCTCTCTGTGTGAGTGAGTCTGTGTATCTCTCTGTGTGAGTCTGTGTCTCTCTGTGTGTGTGAGTCTGTGTGTCTCTCTGTGTGAGTGAGTCTGTGTGTCTCTCTGTGTGAGTCTGTGTCTCTGTGTGTGTGTGAGTCTGTGTGTCTCTCTGTGTGAGTCTGTGTGTCTCTCTGTGTGAGTGAGTCTGTGTCTCTCTGTGTGAGTGAGTCTGTGTGTCTCTCTGTGTGAGTGAGTCTGTGTCTCTCTGTGTGAGTGAGTCTATGTCTCTCTGTGTGAGTGAGTCTGTGTCTCTCTGTGTGAGTGAGTCTGTGTGTCTCTCTGTGTGAGTGAGTCTATGTCTCTCTGTGTGAGTGAGTCTGTGTCTCTCTGTGTGAGTGAGTCTGTGTGTCTCTCTGTGTGAGTGAGTCTGTGTCTCTGTGTGTGTGTGAGTCTGTGTCTCTCTGTGTGTGTGAGTCTGTGTCTCTCTGTGTGAGTGAGTCTGTGTATCTCTCTGTGTGAGTCTGTGTGTCTCTCTGTGTGAGTGAGTCTGTGTGTCTCTCTGTGTGAGTCTGTGTCTCTCTGTGTGTGTGAGTCTGTGTGTCTCTCTGTGTGAGTCTGTGTGTCTCTCTGTGTGAGTGAGTCTGTGTCTCTCTGTGTGAGTGAGTCTGTGTCTCTCTGTGTGAGTGAGTCTGTGTGTCTCTCTGTGTGAGTGAGTCTGTGTCTCTCTGTGTGAGTGAGTCTATGTCTCTCTGTGTGAGTGAGTCTGTGTCTCTCTGTGTGAGTGAGTCTGTGTGTCTCTCTGTGTGAGTGAGTCTATGTCTCTCTGTGTGAGTGAGTCTGTGTCTCTCTGTGTGAGTGAGTCTGTGTGTCTCTCTGTGTGAGTGAGTCTGTGTCTCTCTGTGTGAGTGAGTCTATGTCTCTCTGTGTGAGTGAGTCTGTGTCTCTCTGTGTGAGTGAGTCTGTGCCTCTCTGTGTGAGTGAGTCTGTGTCTCTCTGTGTGAGTGAGTCTGTGCCTCTCTGTGTGAGTGAGTCTGTGTCTCTCTGTGTGTGTGAGTCTGTGTCTCTCTGTGTGTGTGAGTCTGTGCCTCTCTGTGTGAGTGAGTCTGTGTGTCTCTCTGTGTGAGTGAGTCTGTGTCTCTCTGTGTGAGTGAGTCTATGTCTCTCTGTGTGAGTGAGTCTGTGTCTCTCTGTGTGAGTGAGTCTGTGTCTCTCTGTGTGAGTGAGTCTGTGTCTCTCTGTGTGAGTGAGTCTGTGTCTCTCTGTGTGAGTGAGTCTGTGTGTCTCTCTGTGTGAGTGAGTCTGTGTGTCTCTCTGTGTGAGTGTGTCTCTCTGTGTGAGTGAGTCTGTGTCTCTCTGTGTGAGTGAGTCTGTGGCTGTCTGTGTGAGTGAGTCTGTGTCTCTCTGTGTGAGTGAGTCTGTGTCTCTCTGTGTGAGTGAGTCTATGTCTCTCTGTGTGAGTGAGTCTGTGTCTCTCTGTGTGAGTGAGTCTGTGCCTCTCTGTGTGAGTGAGTCTGTGTGTCTCTGTGTGAGTGAGTCTGTGTCTCTCTGTGTGAGTGAGTCTGTGTCTCTCTGTGTGAGTGAGTCTATGTCTCTCTGTGTGAGTGAGTCTGTGTCTCTCTGTGTGAGTGAGTCTGTGTCTCTCTGTGTGAGTGAGTCTGTGTCTCTCTGTGTGAGTGAGTCTGTGCCTCTCTGTGTGAGTGAGTCTGTGTCTCTCTGTGTGTGTGAGTCTGTGTCTCTCTGTGTGTGTGAGTCTGTGCCTCTCTGTGTGAGTGAGTCTGTGTCTCTCTGTGTGAGTGAGTCTGTGTCTCTCTGTGTGAGTGAGTCTGTGTCTCTCTGTGTGAGTGAGTCTGTGTGTCTCTCTGTGTGAGTGAGTCTGTGTGTCTCTCTGTGTGAGTGTGTCTCTCTGTGTGAGTGAGTCTGTGTGTCTCTCTGTGTGAGTGAGTCTGTGTGTCTCTCTGTGTGAGTCTGTGTCTCTCTGTGTGAGTCTGTGTCTCTCTGTGTGAGTGAGTCTGTGTGTCTCTCTGAGTGAGTGAGTCTGTGTGTCTCTCTGTGTGAGTCTGTGTCTCTCTGTGTGAGTGAGTCTGTGTCTCTCTGTGTGAGTGAGTCTGTGTCTCTGTGTGAGTGAGTCTGTGTCTCTCTGTGTGAGTGAGTCTGTGTCTCTCTGTGTGAGTGAGTCTGTGTCTCTCTGTGTGAGTGAGTCTGTGTCTCTCTGTGTGAGTGAGTCTGTGTCTCTCTGTGTGAGTGAGTCTGTGTGTCTCTCTGTGTGAGTGAGTCTGTGTCTCTCTGTGTGAGTGAGTCTGTGTCTCTCTGTGTGAGTGAGTCTGTGTCTCTCTGTGTGAGTGAGTCTGTGTCTCTCTGTGTGAGTGAGTCTGTGTCTCTCTGTGTGAGTGAGTCTGTGTATCTCTCTGTGTGAGTCTGTGTCTCTCTGTGTGTGTGAGTCTGTGTGTCTCTCTGTGTGAGTGAGTCTGTGTGAGTCTGTGTCTCTCTGTGTGTGTGAGTCTGTGTGTCTCTCTGTGTGAGTCTGTGTGTCTCTCTGTGTGAGTGAGTCTGTGTCTCTCTGTGTGAGTGAGTCTGTGTGTCTCTCTGTGTGAGTGAGTCTGTGTCTCTCTGTGTGAGTGAGTCTATGTCTCTCTGTGTGAGTGAGTCTGTGTCTCTCTGTGTGAGTGAGTCTGTGTGTCTCTGTGTGAGTGAGTCTGTGTGTCTCTCTGTGTGAGTGAGTCTGTGTCTCTCTGTGTGAGTGAGTCTATGTCTCTCTGTGTGAGTGAGTCTGTGTCTCTCTGTGTGAGTGAGTCTGTGCCTCTCTGTGTGAGTGAGTCTGTGTCTCTCTGTGTGAGTGAGTCTGTGCCTCTCTGTGTGAGTGAGTCTGTGTCTCTCTGTGTGTGTGAGTCTGTGTCTCTCTGTGTGTGTGAGTCTGTGCCTCTCTGTGTGAGTGAGTCTGTGTGTCTCTCTGTGTGAGTGAGTCTGTGTCTCTCTGTGTGAGTGAGTCTATGTCTCTCTGTGTGAGTGAGTCTGTGTCTCTCTGTGTGAGTGAGTCTGTGTCTCTCTGTGTGAGTGAGTCTGTGTCTCTCTGTGTGAGTGAGTCTGTGTCTCTCTGTGTGAGTGAGTCTGTGTGTCTCTCTGTGTGAGTGAGTCTGTGTGTCTCTCTGTGTGAGTGTGTCTCTCTGTGTGAGTGAGTCTGTGTCTCTCTGTGTGAGTGAGTCTGTGGCTGTCTGTGTGAGTGAGTCTGTGTCTCTCTGTGTGAGTGAGTCTGTGTCTCTCTGTGTGAGTGAGTCTATGTCTCTCTGTGTGAGTGAGTCTGTGTCTCTCTGTGTGAGTGAGTCTGTGCCTCTCTGTGTGAGTGAGTCTGTGTGTCTCTGTGTGAGTGAGTCTGTGTCTCTCTGTGTGAGTGAGTCTGTGTCTCTCTGTGTGAGTGAGTCTATGTCTCTCTGTGTGAGTGAGTCTGTGTCTCTCTGTGTGAGTGAGTCTGTGTCTCTCTGTGTGAGTGAGTCTGTGTCTCTCTGTGTGAGTGAGTCTGTGCCTCTCTGTGTGAGTGAGTCTGTGTCTCTCTGTGTGTGTGAGTCTGTGTCTCTCTGTGTGTGTGAGTCTGTGCCTCTCTGTGTGAATGAGTCTGTGTGTCTCTCTGTGTGAGTGAGTCTGTGTCTCTCTGTGTGAGTGAGTCTATGTCTCTCTGTGTGAGTGAGTCTGTGTCTCTCTGTGTGAGTGAGTCTGTGTCTCTCTGTGTGAGTGAGTCTGTGTCTCTCTGTGTGAGTGAGTCTGTGTCTCTCTGTGTGAGTGAGTCTGTGTGTCTCTCTGTGTGAGTGAGTCTGTGTGTCTCTCTGTGTGAGTGTGTCTCTCTGTGTGAGTGAGTCTGTGTGTCTCTCTGTGTGAGTGAGTCTGTGTGTCTCTCTGTGTGAGTCTGTGTCTCTCTGTGTGTGTGAGTCTGTGTCTCTCTGTGTGAGTGAGTCTGTGTGTCTCTCTGTGTGAGTGAGTCTGTGTGTCTCTCTGTGTGAGTGTGTCTCTCTGTGTGAGTGAGTCTGTGTCTCTCTGTGTGAGTGAGTCTGTGTCTCTGTGTGAGTGAGTCTGTGTCTCTCTGTGTGAGTGAGTCTGTGTCTCTCTGTGTGAGTGAGTCTGTGTCTCTCTGTGTGAGTGAGTCTGTGTCTCTCTGTGTGAGTGAGTCTGTGTGTCTCTCTGTGTGAGTGAGTCTGTGTCTCTCTGTGTGAGTGAGTCTGTGTCTCTCTGTGTGAGTGAGTCTGTGTCTCTCTGTGTGAGTGAGTCTGTGTCTCTCTGAGTGAGTCTGTGTCTCTCTGTGTGAGTGAGTCTGTGTCTCTCTGTGTAAGTGAGTCTGTGTGTCTCTCTGTGTGAGTCTGTGTCTCTCTGTGTGAGTGAGTCTATGTCTCTCTGTGTGAGTGAGTCTGTGTCTCTCTGTGTAAGTGAGTCTGTGTGTCTCTCTGTGTGAGTCTGTGTCTCTCTGTGTGAGTGAGTCTGTGTGTCTCTCTGTGTGAGTGAGTCTGTGTGTCTCTCTGTGTGAGTGAGTCTGTGTCTCTCTGTGTGTGTGAGTCTGTGTCTCTCTGTGTGAGTGAGTCTGTGTGTCTCTCTGTGTGAGTGAGTCTGTGTGTCTCTCTGTGTGAGTGAGTCTGTGTCTCTCTGTGTGTGTGAGTCTGTGTCTCTCTGTGTGAGTGAGTCTGTGTGTCTCTCTGTGTGAGTGAGTCTGTGTGTCTCTCTGTGTGAGTGAGTCTGTGTCTCTCTGTGTGAGTGAGTCTGTGTCTCTCTGTGTGAGTGAGTCTGTGTGTCTCTCTGTGTGAGTGAGTCTGTGTGTCTCTCTGTGTGAGTGAGTCTGTGTCTCTCTGTGTGTGTGAGTCTGTGTCTCTCTGTGTGAGTGAGTCTGTGTCTCTCTGTGTGAGTGAGTCTGTGTGTCTCTCTGTGTGAGTGAGTCTGTGTCTCTCTGTGTGAGTGAGTCTGTGTCTCTCTGTGTGTGTGAGTCTGTGTCTCTCTGTGTGAGTGAGTCTGTGTGTCTCTCTGTGTGAGTGAGTCTATGTCTCTCTGTGTGAGTGAGTCTGTGTGTCTCTGTGTGAGTGAGTCTGTGTCTCTCTGTGTGAGTGAGTCTGTGTCTCTCTGTGTGAGTGAGTCTGTGTCTCTCTGTGTGAGTGAGTCTGTGTGTCTCTCTGTGTGAGTGAGTCTGTGTCTCTCTGTGTGAGTGAGTCTGTGTGTCTCTGTGTGAGTGAGTCTGTGTCTCTCTGTGTGAGTGAGTCTGTGTGTCTCTCTGTGTGAGTGAGTCTGTGTCTCTCTGTGTGAGTGAGTCTGTGTCTCTCTGTGTGAGTGAGTCTGTGTGTCTCTCTGAGTGAGTCTGTGTGTCTCTGTGTGAGTGAGTCTGTGTCTCTCTGTGTGAGTGAGTCTGTGTGTCTCTGTGTGAGTCTGTGTCTCTCTGTGTGAGTGAGTCTGTGTCTCTCTGTGTGAGTGAGTCTGTGTGTCTCTCTGTGTGAGTGAGTCTGTGTGTCTCTCTGTGTGAGTGAGTCTGTGTCTCTCTGTGTGAGTGAGTCTGTGTCTCTCTGTGTGAGTGAGTCTGTGTCTCTCTGTGTGAGTGAGTCTGTGTGTCTCTCTGTGTGAGTGAATCTGTGTGTCTCTCTGTGTGAGTGAGTCTGTGTGTCTCTCTGTGTGAGTGAATCTGTGTGTCTCTCTGTGTGAGTGAGTCTGTGTGTCTCTCTGTGTGAGTGAGTCTGTGTGTCTCTCTGTGTGAGTCTGTGTCTCTCTGTGTGAGTGAGTCTGTGTCTCTCTGTGTGTGTGAGTCTGTGTCTCTCTGTGTGAGTGAGTCTGTGTCTCTCTGTGTGAGTGAGTCTGTGTCTCTCTGTGTGAGTGAGTGTCTCTCTGTGTGTGTGAGTCTGTATGTCTCTCTGTGTGAGTGAGTCTGTGTGTCTCTCTGTGTGAGTCTGTGTCTCTCTGTGTGTGTGAGTCTGTGTGTCTCTCTGTGTGAGTGAGTCAGTGTCTCTCTGTGTGAGTGAGTCTGTGTGTCTCTCTCTGAGTGAGTCTTTATGTCTCTCTGTGTGAGTGAGTCTGTGTGTCTCTCTGTGTGAGTCTGTCTCTCTGTGTGAGTGAGTCGTTGTCTCTCTGTGTGATTGAGTCTCTGTCTCTCTGTGTGAGTGAGTCTGTGTGTCTCTCTGTGCGAGTGAGTCTGTGTGTCTCTCTGTGTGTGTGAGTCTGTGTCTCTGTGTGAGTGAGTCTGTGTGTCTCTGTGTGAGTGAGTCTATGTCTCACTGTGTGAGTGAGTCTGTGTCTCTCTGTGTGAGTGAGTCTGTGTCTCTCTGTGTGAGTGAGTCTGTGTCTCTCTGTGTGAGTGAGTCTGTGTCTCTCTGTGTGAGTCTGTGTCTCTCTGAGTGAGTGAGTCTGTGTGTCTCTGTGTGAGTGAGTCTGTGTCTCTCTGTGTGAGTGAGTCTGTGTCTCTCTGTGCGAGTGAGTCTGTGTCTCTCTGTGTGAGTGAGTCTGTGTCTCTCTGTGTGAGTGAGTCTGTGTCTCTCTGTGTGAGTGAGTCTGTGTGTCTCTCTGTGAGTGAGTCTGTGTGTCTCTGTGTGAGTGAGTCTGTGTGTCTCTCTGTGTGAGTGAGTCTGTGTCTCTCTGTGTGAGTCTGTGTCTCTCTGTGTGAGTGAGTCTGTGTCTCTCTGTGTGAGTGAGTCTGTGTGTCTCTCTGTGTGAGTCTGTGTCTCTCTGTGTGAGTGAGTCTGTGTGTCTCTCTGTGTGAGTGAGTCTGTGTCTCTCTGTGTGAGTGAGTCTGTGTCTCTCTGTGTGAGTGAGTCTGTGTCTCTCTGTGTGAGTGAGTCTGTGTGTCTCTGTTTGAGTGAGTCTGTGTCTCTCTGTGTGAGTGAGTCTGTGTCTCTCTGTGCGAGTGAGTCTATGTCTCTCTGTGTGAGTGAGTCTGTGTCTCTCTGTGTGAGTGAGTCTGTGTGTCTCTCTGTGTGAGTCTGTGTCTCTCTGTGTGAGTGAGTCTGTGTCTCTCTGTGTAAGTGAGTCTGTGTGTCTCTCTGTGTGAGTCTGTGTCTCTCTGTGTGAGTGAGTCTATGTCTCTCTGTGTGAGTGAGTCTGTGTCTCTCTGTGTAAGTGAGTCTGTGTGTCTCTCTGTGTGAGTCTGTGTCTCTCTGTGTGAGTGAGTCTGTGTGTATCTCTGTGTGAGTGAGTCTGTGTCTCTCTGTGTGAGTGAGTCTGTGTGTCTCTCTGTGTGAGTGAGTCTGTGTCTCTCTGTGTGAGTGAGTCTGTGTCTCTCTGTGTGAGTGAGTCTGTGTCTCTCTGTGTGAGTGTGTGTCTCTCTGAGTGAGTCTGTGTGTCTCTCTGTGTGAGTGAGTCTGTGTCTCTCTGTGTGAGTCTGTGTCTCTCTGTGTGAGTGAGTCTGTGTCTCTCTGTGTGAGTCTGTGTTTCTCTGTGTGTGTGAGCCTACCAGGTAGAGTGGACTCGCCACTGCCGCACCGGTGACCCCACCGGTGACCCCACCGGTGACCCCACCGGTGACCCCGCCGGTGACCCCACCGCTGACCCCCCGGCCGACCGGATTCGCCGCTCCATGGCGTCGAAGGCGCCCAGCCGCACGCCGTTCATGGCCAACTGGTAGAGGAGCGACGGAGCGAGGCCCTCTCTGGAGCGAGCTCAGCCCCTCGGAGCGAGCGATTACCACAAGCGCGTGGAACACGTGGCGGTAGTGGACCTGGTCGGGTGGTGGCGTGGGTGGGTGGGTTAGTGGGTGGGTGAGTGGGTGGGTGGGTGAGTGGGTGGGTGGGTGGGTGAGTGAGTGGGTGGGTGATTGAGTGAGTGAGTGGGTGGGTGAGTGAGTGGGTGGGTGATTGAGTGAGTGGGTGGGTGAGTGAGTGGGTGGGTGATTGAGTGAGTGAGTGGGTGGGTGAGTGAGTGGGTGGGTGAGTGGGTGGGTGAGTGAGTGGGTGAGTGTGTGGGTGGGTGAGTGAGTGAGTGAGTGGGTGGGTGAGTGGGTGGGTGATTGATTGAGTCGGTGGGTGAGTGGGTGGGTGGGCGAGTGTGTGGGTGGGTGAGTGGGTGGGTGGGTGGGTGTGTGGGTGGGTGAGTGTGTGGGTGGGTGAGTGTGTGGGTGGGTGAGTGGGTGGGTGAGTGAGTGTGTGAGTGAGTGTGTGGGTGGGTGGGTGAGTGAGCGAGTGGGTGGGTGGGTGAGTGGGTGGGTAATTGAGTGTGTGGATGGTCCGGCAAAACAACCCCCTACCTCCTCGCGGTGCCGGACGGGCAACTCTGTCGTGGACAGTGGGGGGGAGGTCCAATTCCGATTGGCCCTTACCCTCATGGCGTCTGTGACCACCACAGGGGCTAAACGGGGGCTCTGGACGGGTGCGAGGGGCTGGTAACCCCTCCACCTTCAAAAATTTACCTCGAAACCACAAATTAAAAATGGAACTAATAAGCTTGTGCCGGAGGCCCCGGGGGGCCAGGCGTCTATGACGTCTCCTGGCCAAACCCCAATTGGCGGCGCCAGGAGATTGAATCTCCACCCTCGGGGCTCCTCCAGAAACAATGAAAAGCCACTACGTGTGGCCACGTGGAATGTTCGAACGCTCACTGCGGAGGAGAGGCTGCCACTCCTCTGTCGGGAGCTGGACCGGTTCCGCCTGGATCTCTGCGGTATTCAGGAGGTCCGGTAGACCGGTTCTGGCTCCTGCCACCATGAGGGGTGGACAGTCCTCTACTCGGGGCAGCAGATTGCCAAACAACAGGGTGTGGCTCTTCTTTTGAACAAAAGAATGAAGGGGGCTTGGGAGCGTGGCGGTGAGGTGTGGGAAGCTGTAAGCCCCAGGCTACTTTGGGCTCGCCTTCCCATCAACCGGAGGCGAGGAGTGGTGGTCGTGGTTACTTATGCCCCCACCGAAGACGAACATCCGTGGAGGGATGCAGGCAAAGCCGATGAGTCAGATGCCTTCTATGACCTCCTGTCACAGGTGCTGGCTAAAGTGACCTCGGGATTGTCATCTTGTTGGATGACTTCAATGCCCGAGTTGGTCATGATGCTGGCACCTGATCTGGAGTGATTGGAGGGCATGGGCCAGATCAGCTCAATAACAACGGTAGAAGGCTGCTAGATTTTTGTGCAGCCCATGGGCTTGTAATTACCAACACGCTGTTCCAGCATCGGCGCATCCACACAACATCATGGATGCATGCCGGGTCCACGCAAGAACATCTGCTGGACTACATAGTGACGGACCAGTGGATGCGAGCCCATGTCCTTGACACCAGGACCTACCGTGGAGCTGATCTGCCCTCTGACCATCGACTAGTCATCTGTAAGATGCGCCTGCCATTCTTCCATTCCAGTGGTGGGTGTACACCCAGGACCCCATTCCAACCTAAAGTGGCCTGGTCTCAGTTATCTGATGAAAGTTGCAAGCGAGAATTTCATCATCGCTTATGGCTGGGGTTGGCATCATCCCCCACTCATCCTGATGTCGAGGGTAAATGGGTGAGGTTTAGGACTGTGACTAATGCAGCTGCAATGGCTGCTTTGGGTACGTGGTCTAGACCTCCCCAGAGACCCTGGCTGACAGAGGAGGTGTTCAGGATGGTTGAAAAAAAGCGACAGGCCCACTCTCATCGGCTACAGAATGCCACGTCAGAGAATGAGGAGGCTTACCGCAGCCTTCGCTCGGAGGTTCGGAGAGCCGTGAGGCGATGCAAGGATGGGTGGTGGTCGCGGGTTGCTGAGGAGATGGAGTCTGCCTCAGTGGCCCGCGATCACAAATCTCTAATTAACTCCATCGAAAAAGTAACCTGCAGCGCCACACCTATTACCATCATTAGGGGAAAAAACGGTGATCCAATCTCCGACCCCCAGGAACAGGTTTGCAGATTTTGCTGAGCATTTCTGTGAGGTCCTGGGGGAGGGAAAATCCCTCAGCCTGGAAAACATCGTGGCACAAAGTGAGGATGACCCTGCTGAGGCTGCGGTGCCTCAAATATTGGAAGAAGAAGTCACCCCCTATGAGTGGCTGGCTGAGGTGCCATCTGTTGAGGAAGTACTGAAGGCGATCCGGAGTCTGAGACCAGGAAAGGCACCGGGCAGAGATGATCTCCCAAGCGAAATGGTGAGGGAGGGTGGCGTTTGTGCACAGACTGCCCTACATGACATCATAATAACAGTCTGGACCACTGGACGGGTTCCGCAGGATTGGAAGGATGCCCTGGTGGTCCCCCTCTTTAAGAAGGGGGACCGCACAGACTGTAACAACTACAGGGGCGTCTCACTCCTCAGTGTGCCGGGAAAGGTCCTGGCAAGGATTATTCAACATCGCCTTGCCAGGCACGCTGAGGAGAGGCTGGCGGTGCCCCAATGCGGTTTCAGGAAAGGGCGGTCCTGCACAGATGCCATATTTTCTGTCCGTGTGCTACAGCAGAGGAGTAGGGAATTCCAGCAAGACCTACATCTCTGCTTTATTGACCTGGTCAAGGCCTATGATGCCATCAGTAGGCCTGGGCTCTGGGTTGTTCTTCATGCTTTTGGAGTCCCTGACCCTCTGCTCACGATCATTAAGGACCTTCATGATGGTGAGCGTGCCCAGGTAAAACTACGTGGCCGGGAGTCAGAGCCATTCTCTGTACACCTTGGGGTGCGACAGGGATGTCCTCTGGCTCCCACATTATTTAACATCTATTTTGACCATAGTTCGTGAAGCCTTCAATAGCTGTACTGGGGGAATCTCCATCTGGTACAGATATAATGGGAGGCTGATCGATGCCCGGGTGCGGTCAAGGGATGGCTCCCTATTGCTCAACCATGTTATGTATGCCGATGATTTGGTAATAGCTGCTAATTCAGAGGAGGAGTTGGAGACGCTGCTGCTGAGACTGGAGCGTGCCACTAAGAGATGGGGCCTTACCATCAGCCCCACCAAAACTAAGCACCTGCCTGGGTATTTTGTACCATCGGACACTCCACCCCCACAACTCCCAATCGGTGATGGGGCA
This sequence comes from Petromyzon marinus, assembly GCF_048934315.1. Taxonomy (NCBI): domain Eukaryota; kingdom Metazoa; phylum Chordata; class Hyperoartia; order Petromyzontiformes; family Petromyzontidae; genus Petromyzon; species Petromyzon marinus. The sequence goes on from NW_027422629.1 coordinate 669,036, forward strand.
GTTGTGGAGAGAGTGAAGAGTTTCCCATACCTGGGCAGTGTGCTTATGACCGGCTCCAGTTTAACAGCAGAGGTCTCACTCAGAATCAGCCGAGTGGCAATATCTTTTCATCGGTTGCGTAACGCTGTGTGGAAGCTACCTGGTCTGTCGCTCCACACGAAGCTTCAGGTCTTCTTGGCCACGGTCATTCCCTCCCTTCTCTAAGCTTGCAAAACGTGGACCCTCCTAATGGAACATCTTCACCGGTTAGAAACATTTAGGCTAGCCTGCCTACGATCCATCCTGGGTTTAACCAGGCTGGATTGTGTGAGGAGCTCACAAATCTTTGAAAGATCTCGGCAAGGTCTCATCAGTGAGCTCCTCCGGTAGGCAAGGCTGCGTTGGCTGGGTCATGTAGCCTGCATGCACAGCCACCGCATGCCGAAACAGCTTTTGTTCGGCCGGATCGAGAAAGCTAAACGGGCGCGGCACGGGCTAGAGATGAGATGGAGTGATGTGGTACGGGAGGACGTGGAGCTGAGTGGACTTGCCGATGACTGGTACCAGCGGTGTCAAGATCGGCCTCTGTGGAGGAGGCTCGTGAAGGATGCTACTGGGCAGTTGGAGGCAGTCGCCCTCCAACAACAGCGGAGGGCGGAGGAGCGACGCTCACAACAACGAGCGGAGCGCCGGGTGGCTAAAGCACAGCGAGTTGGCACAGTAGGGGGCACAGGTGGTGCATCAGCCAGTCATCTCAGTCAGTCGACCCGTGGCACCTGGGTCTGCCCAGTGACCTCCTGCCAGCGGGCGTTCGACACTTCACGTGGCCTCAAGGTGCACATGGCCTGGCACAAGCGTCGTGGTGACGTCACCGCCACTTAGTGGCGAATGGCGGTTGTTGTTGTATGTGTGTGTGGGTTGGTGTGGTGAGTTTGTGGGTGAGTGTGTGAGTATCAGCGTGTGAGTGTGCGTATTAGTGTGTGAGTGTGAGTATCAGTGTGTCAGTGTGAGTATCAGTGTGTGAGTATCGGTGTGTGAGTGTGAGTATCAGTGTGTGAGTATCGGTGTATGAGTGTGAGTATCAGTGTGTGAGTATCAGTGTGTCAGTGTGAGTATCAGTGTGTGAGTATCAGTGTGTGAGTGTGAGTATCGTGTGTGAGTGTGAGTATCAGTGTGTGAGTATCAGTGTGTGAGTATCAGTGTGTGAGTATCAGTGTGTGAGTGTGAGTATCAGTGTGTGAGTATCGGTGTGTGAGTATCAGTGTGTGAGTGTGAGTATCAGTGTGTGAGTATCGGTGTGTGAGTATCAGTGTGTGAGTGTGAGTATCAGTGTGTGAGTATCAGTGTGTGAGTGTGAGTATCAGTGTGTGAGTATCGGTGTGTGAGTGTGAGTATCAGTGTGTGAGTGTGAGCATCAGTGTGTAAGTGTGAGTATCGGTGTGTGAGTGTGAGTATCAGTGTGTGAGTGTGAGTATCAGTGTGTGAGTATCGGTGTCTGAGTATCAGAGTGTGAGTATCAGTGTGTGAGTATCGGTGTGTGAGTGTGAGTATCGGTGTGTGAGTGTGAGTATCAGTGTGTGAGTATCGGTGTGTGAGTGTGAGTATCAGTGTGTGAGTATCGGTGTGTGAGTATCAGTGTGTGAGTATCAGTGTGTGAGTATCGGTGTGTGAGTGTGAGTATCAGTGTGTGAGTATCAGTCTGTGAGTATCAGTCTGTGAGTATCAGTGTGTGAGTATCAGTGTGTGAGTATCGTGTGTGAGTGTGAGTATCAGTGTGTGAGTATCAGTGTGTGAGTATCAGTGTGTGAGTATCAGTGTGTGAGTGTGAGTATCAGTGTGTGAGTATCGGTGTGTGAGTATCAGTGTGTGAGTGTGAGTATCAGTGTGTGAGTATCGGTGTGTGAGTATCAGTGTGTGAGTGTGAGTATCAGTGTGTGAGTATCAGTGTGTGAGTGTGAGTATCAGTGTGTGAGTATCGGTGTGTGAGTGTGAGTATCAGTGTGTGAGTGTGAGCATCAGTGTGTAAGTGTGAGTATCGGTGTGTGAGTGTGAGTATCAGTGTGTGAGTGTGAGTATCAGTGTGTGAGTATCGGTGTCTGAGTATCAGAGTGTGAGTATCAGTGTGTGAGTATCGGTGTGTGAGTGTGAGTATCGGTGTGTGAGTGTGAGTATCAGTGTGTGAGTATCGGTGTGTGAGTGTGAGTATCAGTGTGTGAGTATCGGTGTGTGAGTATCAGTGTGTGAGTATCAGTGTGTGAGTATCGGTGTGTGAGTGTGAGTATCAGTGTGTGAGTATCAGTCTGTGAGTATCAGTCTGTGAGTATCAGTGTGTGAGTATCAGTGTGTGAGTGTGAGTATCAGTGTGTGAGTGTATCAGTGTGTGAGTATCGGTGTGTGAGTATCAGTGTGTGAGTGTGAGTATCAGTGTGTGAGTATCAGTGTGTGAGTATCAGTGTGTGAGTGTGAGTATCAGTGTGTGAGGATCAGTGTGTGAGTGTGAGTACCTGGTACGTGAGTACCTGGTACGTGAGTACCTGGTACGTGAGTACCTGGTACGTGAGTGAGTACCTGGTACGTGAGTGAGTACCTGGTACGTGAGTGAGTACCTGGTATGTGCCCCGCGCCTTGAGCTCGCCCTGTACCTGCATGCGAGTCTTCACCACATCCAGCGGGTTGTGAGTATCGGTGTATCAGTGTGTGAGTGTGAGTATCAGTGTGTGAGTATCGGTGTATCGGTGAGTGAGTGTGTGTATCAGTGTGTGTGTGAGTATCGTTGAGTGAGTACCTGGTACGTGAGTGAGTACCTGGTACGTGAGTACCTGGTACGTGAGTGAGTACCTGGTACGTGAGTGAGTACCTGGTATGTGAGTGAGTACCTGGTACGTGAGTGAGTACCTGGTACGTGAGTATCTGGTACGTGAGTGAGTACCTGGTACGTGAGTGAGTACCTGGTACGTGAGTACCTGGTACGTGAGTACCTGGTACGTGAGTACCTGGTACGTGAGTACCTGGTACGTGAGTGAGTACCTGGTACGTGAGTGAGTACCTGGTACGTGAGTGAGTACCTGGTATGTGCCCCGCGCCTTGAGCTCGCCCTGTACCTGCATGCGAGTCTTCACCACATCCAGCGGTTGTGAGTATCGGTGTATCAGTGTGTGAGTGTGAGTATCAGTGAGTGTGAGTATCGGTGTGTGAGTATCAGTGAGTGTGTGAGTATCGGTGTATCAGTGTGTGAGTGTGAGTATCAGTGAGTGTGAGTATTGGTGTGTGAGTATCGGTGAGTGTGAGTATTGGTGTATCAGTGTGTGAGTATCAGTGTGTGAGTGTGAGTATCGGTGAGTGAGTACCTGGTACGTGAGTGAGTACCTGGTACGTGAGTGAGTACCTGGTACGTGAGTACCTGGTACGTGAGTGCCTGGTACGTGAGTGCCTGGTACGTGAGTGAGTACCTGGTACGTGAGTGAGTACCTGGTACGTGAGTACCTGGTACGTGAGTGAGTACCTGGTACGTGAGTGAGTACCTGGTATGTGCCCCGCGCCTTGAGCTCGCCCTGAACCTGCATGCGAGTCTTCACCACATCCAGCGGTTGTGAGTATCGGTGTATCAGTGTGTGAGTGTGAGTATCGGTGAGTGTGAGTATCGGTGTGTGAGTATCAGTGAGTGTGTGAGTATCGGTGTATCAGTGTGTGAGTGTGAGTATCAGTGAGTGTGAGTATTGGTGTGTGAGTATCGGTGAGTGTGAGTATTGGTGTATCAGTGTGTGAGTGTAAGTATCGGTGTGTGAGTATCGTTGTGAGTACCTGGTACGTGAGTACCTGGTACGTGAGTACCTGGTACGTGAGTGAGTACCTGGTACGTGAGTGAGTACCTGGTACGTGAGTACCTGGTACGTGAGTGAGTACCTGGTACGTGAGTGAGTACCTGGTACGTGAGTGAGTACCTGGTACGTGAGTACCTGGTACGTGAGTGAGTACCTGGTACGTGAGTACCTGGTACGTGAGTGAGTACCTGGTACGTGAGTGAGTACCTGGTACGTGAGTACCTGGTACGTGAGTGAGTACCTGGTACGTGAGTGAGTACCTGGTACGTGAGTACCTGGTACGTGAGTGAGTACCTGGTACGTGAGTGAGTACCTGGTATGTGCCCCGCGCCTTGAGCTCGCCCTGAACCTGCATGCGAGTCTTAACCACATCCAGCGGGTTGTGAGTATTGGTGTATCAGTGTGTGAGTGTGAGTATCAGTGAGTGTGAGTATCGGTGAGTGAGTGTGTGTATCAGTGTGTGTGTGAGTACCTGGTACGTGAGTACCTGGTACGTGAGTACCTGGTACGTGAGTACCTGGTGAGTGAGTACCTGGTGAGTGAGTACCTGGTAAGTGAGTACCTGGTACGTGAGTACCTGGTGAGTGAGTACCTGGTGAGTGAGTACCTGGTACGTGAGTACCTGGTACGTGAGTACCTGGTACGTGAGTGAGTACCTGGTACGTGAGTGAGTACCTGGTACGTGAGTGCCTGGTACGTGAGTGCCTGGTACGTGAGTACCTGGTACGTGAGTGAGTACCTGGTACGTGAGTGAGTACCTGGTACGTGAGTACCTGGTACGTGAGTGAGTACCTGGTACGTGAGTACCTGGTACGTGAGTACCTGGTACGTGAGTACCTGGTACGTGAGTACCTGGTACGTGAGTACCTGGTACGTGAGTGAGTACCTGGTACGTGCCCCGCGCCTTGAGCTCGCCCTGAACCTGCATGCGAGTCTTCACCACATCCAGCGGGTTGGTTACCAGGCACGCAACACTGGCTGAGATTCCTCCCAGCAGGAAGTCCATCGCTCACCACTCACTCACCACTCAATCATACACTCACTCACCACTCACTCACCCACTCACACTCACTCACCACTCACTCACCGGCTCACTCATTCACTCACCACTCGCTCACTCACTCACCCACTCACTCACTCACACTCTCACTCAATCATACACTGGCTCACTCACTCACCACTCGCTCACCACTCGGACACTCACTCGCTCACCACTCACTCGCTCACCACTCAATCATACACTCGCTCACTCACTCACAACTCAATCATACACTCGCTCACCACTCACCACTCACTCACCACTCACCACTCAATCATACACGCACTCACTACTCACTCACCACTTGCTCACTCACTCACTCACCACTCACTCACCACTCACTCACCACTCGCTCACCACTCACTCACTCACTACTCACTCACTCACCACTCAATCATACACTCACCACTCACTCACTCACCACTCAATTATACACTCACTCACTCACCACTCACTCACTCACCACTCAATTATACACTCACTCACTCACCACTCACTCACTCACCACTCAATCATACACTGGCTCACTCACCACTCACTAACCACTCACTCACCACTCACTCACTCACCACTCACTCACTTACCACTCACCCACTCACTCCCTCACCACTCACCCACTCACCACCCACTCACCACTCACTCACTCACCACTCAATCACTCACTCACCACTCAATCATACACTCGCTCACCACTCACCACCCACTCACCACCCACTCACTCACCACCCACTCACTCACTCACCACTCACCCACTCACCACCCACCCACTCTCTGTCTCCTCTCTCTCTCTGTTCCGTGTCTCCGTCTCTCTCTCGCCACCGGTCTGTCACCTCGGCTGTGCCCCTCCCCCCTCCCCCCCCGTGTCTCTGTCCCCCTCCCACCACCCACGTGACCTCCCCCCGTGTCTCTCTGTCCCCCTCCCACCACCCACGTGACTCCCACCCCCCTCTCTGTCCCCCTCCCACCACCCACGTGACTCCACCCCCTCCCACCACCCACGTGACCCCCCCCGTGTCTCTCTGTCCCCCTCCCACCACCCACGTGACTCCCCCCCACCCTCCCCCCGTGTCTCTCTGTCCCCCTCCCACCACCCACGTGACTCTCCCCCCCCCCGTGTCTCTGTCCCCCTCCCACCACCCACGTGACTCCCCACCCCACCCCCCGTGTCTCTCTGTCCCCCTCCCACCACCCACGTGACTCCCCCCTCCCCCCGTGTCTCTCTGTCCCTCCCACCACCCACGTGACTCCCACCCCCCTCTCTGTCCCCCTCCCACCACCCACGTGACTCCACCCCCTCCCACCACCCACGTGACTCCCCCCCCCCCCACCGTGTCTCTCTGTCCCTCCCACCACCCACGTGACTCCCCCCCCCCTCCCCCCCCACGTGACTCTCTGTCCCCCTCCCACCACCCACGTGACTCCACCCCCTCCCACCACCCACGTGACTCCCCCCTCCCCCCCACGTGTCTCTCTGTCCCCCTCCCACCACCCACGTGACTCCACCCCCTCCCACCACCCACGTGACTCCCCCCCCACCCCTCCCCCCCCACGTGACTCTCTGTCCCCCTCCCACCACCCACAATGCTATCGAGACAAGAACACACTGTGAGTTGTACAGTGGTGACAAGTACAGTACGTATACTGTACACACATACAGTGCAGATGATGGGTGTAAGATGCCGATGTAAGTGGATGGCAAAGACGTACCACTTTAGGATTAAATCGATATTCCAATAGCGAAATGCCAAGGTCATTGTCAAACACGAACATGGTTTATCGGTCGAAGAATCGGCCTCAAGAGAAACTGTCATTGACGATCCGGACTTGTGCACCAGTCACGTGGTTAATGGCGACTCTGTTGAGGATTACTGTGTGTGGCGCCACGTGCTCTTGGCTTTCACAGATTGACCGCTCTAAATGTGCTTGCCCTCGATTTGGAGCGCCTGCCCCACGTCCTTCATTTCGCGTGGGCAACAGACGCCTGCCGCTGTGTATTTGTGGAGTCTGCGTCTCTCTCTCTCTCTCTCATCATCATCATCACGGTGGACTATGAGATGTTGACTACCTCGCCTGGTATACAGGAGGTATGTGTCTCTCATCATCATCACCACGGTGGACTAGGAGATGTTGACTACCTCGCCTGGTATACAGGAGGTCTGTGTCTCTCTCTCTCATCATCATCATCATCACGGTGGACTATGAGATGTTGACTACCTCGCCCGGTATACAGGAGGTCTGTGTCTCTCTCTCTCATCATCATCATCATCACGGTGGACTATGAGATGTTGACTACCTCGCCCGGTATACAGGAGGTCTGTGTCTCTCATCATCATCACCACGGTGGACTAGGAGATGTTGACTACCTCGCCTGGTCTACAGGAGGTCTGTGTCTCTCTCATCATCATCATCACGGTGGACTAGGAGATGTTGACTACCTCGCCTGGTGTGCAGGAGATCGTGGGTTCGATCCCGACCCTGACGATGCGTGCTGCTGCTGCTGTATATTTGAAGTCTGCGTCTCTCATCATCATCACGGTGGGCTAGGAGATGTTGACTACCTCGCCGGGTGTGCAGGAGATCGTGGGTTCGATCCCGACCCTGACGATGCCTGCTGCTGCTGCTGTAGATTTGAAGTCTGCGTCTCTCTCTCATCATCATCACCACGGTGGACTATGAGATGTTGACTACCTTACCTGGTGTACAGGAGATCGTGGGTTCGATCCCGACCCTGACGATGCCTGCTGCTGCTGCTGTAGATTTGGAGTCTGCGTCTCTCTCTCATCATGATAACGGTGGCTAGGAGATGTTGACTATCTCGCCTGGTGTGCAGGAGATCGTGGGATCGATCCCGACCCTGACGATGCCTGCTGCTGCTGCTGTATATTTGAAGTCTGCGTCTCTCTCTCATCATCATCATCATCACGGTGGCTAGGAGATGTTGACTACCTTACCTGGTGTACAGGAGATCGTGGGATCGATCCCGACCCTGACAATGCCTGCTGCTGCTGTATATTTGAAGTCTGCGTCTCTCTATCATCATCATCACGGTGGACTAGATGTTGACTACCTCGCCTGGTGTGCAGGAGATCGTGGGTTCGATCCCGACCCTGACGATACCTGCTGCTTCTGCTGTGTATTTGGAGTCTGCGTCTTCTCTCCCCTTGATGGTCGCTGTGTGAAATTTAATCCGGGCTCTCCCCTGGTTCTTTGCCTCCACGGTGGCTGGGTATGCACGTGGCCACGTGGCTCAAGGATTTGTGAGCTCCTCACACAACGCAGCCTGCGGGTTTATACCCAGGATGGATCGTAGGCAGGGCCAGGCTGAACGTTTCTGACCGGCGAAGATGTTGATCCTGAGTCAGCGTGTGTGTTGTGTGTCAGGTGTGTACTCTTTGGTTAAATTTGGATTCAAAGCTGTCGTGACTGCAGGGATTCATATTCTTGGTTCTTTCGGTTAAAGTCACCACCACATAGATAGGGAAACAATAAAATAATAAAAATATAAAACAATAAAATTATTGTAAAACAATAAAATTATTATTCTTGGTTCTTTCGGTAAAGTCACCGCCACGTAGATAGGGAAACAATAAAATAATAAAAATATTAAACAATAAAATTATTGTAAAACAATAAAATTATTATTCTTGGTTCTTACGGTAAAGTCACCGCCACGTAGATAGGGAAACAATAAAATTATAAAAATATAAAACAATAAAATTATTGTAAAACAATAAAATTATTATTCTTGGTTCTTTTGGTAAAGTCACCACCACATAGATAGGGAAACAATAAAATAATAAAAATATAAAACAATACAATTATTGTAAAACAATAAAATTATTATTCTTGGTTCTTTCGGTAAAGTCACCACCACGTAGAAGGGAAACAATAAAATAATAAAACTATAAAACAATAAAATTATTGTAAAACAATAGAATTATTATTCTTGATTCTTTCGGTAAAGTCACTGCCACGTAGAAGGGAAACAATAAAATAATAAAAATATAAAACAATAAAATTATTGTTAAACAATAAAATTATTATTCTTGGTTCTTTCGGTAAAGTCACCACCACGTAGATAGGGAAACAATAAAATAATACAAATATAAAACAATAAAATTATTATAAAACAATAAAATTATTATTCTTGGTTCTTTCGGTAAAGTCACCACCACGTAGATAGGGAAACAATAAAATAATACAAATATAAAACAATAAAATTATTGTAAAACAATAAAATTATTATTCTTGGTTCTTTCGGTAAAGTCACCACCACGTAGATAGGGAAACAATAAAATAATACAAATATAAAACAATAAAATTATTGTAAAACAATACAATTATTATTCTTGGTTCTTTCGGTAAAGTCACCACCACGTAGATAGGGAAACAATAAAATAATACAAATATAAAACAATAAAATTATTGTAAAACAATAAAATTATTATTCTTGGTTCTTTCGGTAAAGTCACCACCACGTAAGATAGGGAAACAATAAAATAATAAAAATATAAAACAATAAAATTATTGTAAAACAATAAAATTATTATTCTTGGTTCTTTCGGTAAAGTCACCACCACGTAGATAGGGAAACAATAAAATAATAAAAATATAAAACAATAAAATTATTGTAAAACAATACAATTATTATTCTTGGTTCTTTCGGTAAAGTCACCACCACGTAGATAGGGAAACAATAAAATAATAAAAATATTAAACAATAAAATTATTGTAAAACAATAAAATAATTATTCTTGGTTCTTTCGGTAAAGTCACCACCACGTAGATAGGGAAACAATAAAATAATAAAAAATATAAAACAATAAAATTATTGTAAAACAATACAATTATTATTCTTGGTTCTTTCGGTAAAGTCACCACCACGTAGATAGGGAAACAATAAAATAATAAAAATATTAAACAATAAAATGATTGTAAAACAATAAAATAATTATTCTTGGTTCTTTCGGTAAAGTCACCACCACGTAGATAGGGAAACAATAAAATAATAAAAATATAAAACAATAAAATTATTGTAAAACAATACAATTATTATTCTTGGTTCTTTCAGTAAAGTCACCACCATGTAGATAGGGAAACAATAAAATAATAAAAATATAAAACAATAAAATTATTGTAAAACAATACAATTATTATTCTTGGTTCTTTCGGTAAAGTCACGTAGAAGGGAAACAATAAAATAATAAAAATATAAAACAATAAAATTCTCACGTTTCGACTGCAACACAAGCAATCATCATCATCATAATCAAGGTGTAAAAACCACAGCAAGAAAATTTGTAAAAAAAAATATTCTCAATTTTTCTCGCTGTGGTTTTCACACCTGATGACGATTGCTGCTTGCGTTGCAGTCAAAACGTCGTGAGAATTTTATAGTTTTATATTTTCTTTATTATTTTATCGCTTCCCTATCTACGTGGTGGTTCTTTCGGTAAAGTCACCACCACGTAGAAAGGTAAATTAATAAATTTCGATTCAAAGCTTTCGTGACTGCAAGGATTCATCTTCTTTGGTTCTTTCGGTAAAGTCACCACCACGTAGAATGAGAATAAAATAATAAATTGATAAAATAAAATAACACAAGAATATTCTCACACGACGTTTCGGCCACAACACAAGCAGCCTTCATCAGGTGAAGGGGACGAGACTGTCTGGTAGGACAGCGCTGGAGTGAAAAAAGCCACGTTCAGATCACGACCTTTAAGCTGTGTGAGAAGATAACAAAGCGCCTTGACAAAGGAATTAGCGTAGAATTTAGCATTGAAATGGCTGAGTGATTAGCTTGTGACTGGTCACCGAAATGGCTATGTTAAAGTTAAAGCATACACATCCACAGAGGCACCCCTTGACAAAGGAATTAGCGTAGAATTTAGCATTGAAATGCTTTAACTTAGCTATTTCAATGCTAAATTCTATGCTAATTCCTTTGTCAAGGGGTGCCTCTGCGGATGTGTATGCTTTAACTTTAACAAAGCTATTTCTGTGACCAGTCACAAGCTAATCACTCAGTCATTTCAATGCTAAATTCTACGCTAATTCCTTTGTCAAGGCGCTTTGATCTGAACGTGGCTTTTTTCACTCCAGCGCTGTCCTACCAGACAGTCTCGTCCCTTCACCTGATGAAGGCCGCTTGTGTTGTGGCCGAAACGTCGTGAGAATATTATCGTGTTATTTTATTTTATCAATTTATTATTTTATTCTCATTCTACGTGGTGACTTTACCGAAAGAACCAAAGAAGATTAATCATTGCAGTCATGAAAGCTTTAAATCGAAATTTAACCGCCTCTACGGGGTAGGGATTCCACACATCCTTAAGATCATTCAACAGACTTCGGGATAAGAAGGCTCAACTAATCGAGTCTCTCACCTTTCTGAAGAGATGCCGCGGACTCTAAGCTGTCTCTCTCCCCCTCCTCTGTTCCGACCATGGACGAACTCGTCCGTCTGAACGGGGCCCGTAGCTATCCGTGGTGCTGAAATTTGAGGCTTAAAGGCCGCGATCTGAACGTGGCTCTTTCACTCCAGCGCTGTCCTACCAGACAGTCTCACCCCCCTTCACCTGATGAAGGCCGCTTGTGTTGTAGCCGAAACGTCGCGAGAATATTATCGTGTTATTTTATCAATTTATTATTTTATTCTCATTCTACGTGGTGGCGACTTTACCGAAAGAAACCAAAGAAGATAAATTAATGAATTCAATAACAGCATGGGCCGCTTCCGCTGCGACACAAGCATTCTTTCTACACGTGACTTTGAGTGCAATTCCTTTAATCACGAAAGCGCCAAATCTCGTTTGCCAAGTGTGTGTTTGTCACAACAGAGTAGGGAGCGGTGGGTGTAGTGGTTAGCGCCACGCTACGCTACGGACCCGGAGGACCCGGCTTCGATTCCCGCTCACGGCCATCCACACCACCCAGTGACGGTTATCTCAAGCGGTCCCTGGGCCCTCCCCCTAGGTCGACTCGGCCTCAAATTAGCTGCTGGTGTAGCGGTGTGCAGTGAACATCGCTAGCACTGGGGGAGAGACAAAGGCGGCCGGGCGTGGTGCTGGCCAGCCACCCCCCTCTGTGTGTGCCACAGTGCCGGTAGCCTTCATAGGTTGCTGCTGCTACTCGCTACCAACAGCACTTGCCCCTGCAGTCTGTTAGAGGCTACACGGGGGATCTTTGTCTGTGTGTGAGGTGCTAGCTAACAGCACTTGCCCTGACAGTCTGTTACAGGCTACACGGGGGATCTTTGTATGTGTCTGCGTGAGGTGCTACCTAACAGCACTTGCCCCTGCAGCCTGTTAGAGGCTACACGGGGGATCTTTGTCTGTGTCTGTGTGTGAGGTGCCTGCTAACAGCACTTGCCCCTGCAGCCTGTTAGAGGCTACACGGGGGATCTTTGTCTATTTTTGTCACTAAATACACGCAACAACCGCCATTCGCCACTAAGTGGCGGTGACGTCACCACGACGCTTGTGCCAGGCTATGTGCACAATGAGGCTACCACGTGAAGTGTCGAACGCCCGCTGGCAGGAGGTCACGGGGCAGACCCAGCAGGTGCCACGGATCGACTGACCGAGATGACTGGCTGATGCACCACCTGTGCCCCCTACTGTGCCAACCTGCTGTGCTTTAGCCGCCCGGCGCTCCGCTCGTTGTTGTGAGCGTCGCTCCTCCGCCCTCCGTTGTTGTTGGAGGGCGACTGCCTCCAACTGCCCAGCAGCATCCTTCACGAGCCTCCTCCACAGAGGCCGATCTTGACACCGCTGGTAACAGTCATCGGCAAGTCCACTCAGCTCCACTTCATGGACCACGTCACTCCATCTCTTCTCTAGCCCTTGCCGCGCCCGTTTAGCCCCCTCGATCCGGCCGAACAAAAGCTGTTTTGGCATGCGGTGGCTGGGCATGCGGGCTACATGACCCAGCCAACGCAGCCTTGCCTGCCAGAGGAGCTCACCGATGGGACTTTGCCCAGATCTTTCAAGGATTTATGAGCTCCTCACACAATCCAGCCTGGTTAAACCCAGGATTAATCGTAGGCAGGCCAGCCTAAATGTTCCATTAGGGGGGGGTCCACGTTTCGCAAGCGTAGAGAAGGGAGGGAATGACCGTGGCCGAGAAGACCTGAAGCTTAGTGCGGAGCGACAGACCAGGTAGCTTCCACACAGCGTTACGCAACCGATGAAAAGATATTGCCGCTCGACTGATTCGGAATGAGACCTCTGCCGTTAAACCGGAGCCGGTCATGAGCACACTGAGACACACACACACAAACACACATACACAAACACACAACAACAACAACCACCATTCGCCACTAAGTGGCGGTGACGTCACCACGACGCTTGTGCCAGGCTATGTGCACCCTGAGGCCACGTGAAGTGTCGAACGCCCGCTGGCAGGAGGTCACGGGGCAGACCCAGGTGCCACGGGTCGACTGACTGAGATGACTGGCTGATGCACCACCTGTGCCCCCTACTGTGCCAACCTGCTGTGCTTTAGCCACCCGGCACTCCGCTCGTTGTTGTGAGCGTCGCTCCTCCGCCCTCCGTTGTTGTTGGAGGGCGACTGCCTCCAACTGCCCAGTAGCGTCCTTCACGAGCCTCCTCCACAGAGGCCGATCTTGACACCGCTGGTACCAGTCATCGGCAAGTCCACTCAGCTCCACGTCCTCCTGTACCACATCACTCCATCTCTTCTCTAGCCCGTGCCGCGCCCGCTTAGCCCCCTCAATCCGGCCGAACAAAAGCTGTTTCGGCATGCGGTGGCTGGGCATGCGGGCTACATGACCCAGCCATCGCAGCCTTGCCCGCACACACACACACGGTGAGACACACACACACACTGACACGGTGAGACACACACACTGACACACTGACACACACACACTGACACACAGACACACACACACTGACACACACACACACTGACACACACTGACACACACACTGACACACACACACACACTGACACACACACACACTGACACACACACACTGACACACACTGACACACACACACACACTGACACACACACACTGACACACACTGACACACACACATACACACTGACACACACACACTGACACACACACAAGAACCAACGTAGTTCACCACCTCGCGTTCACACAGGGGAGGAGGGGGGGGGGTGACCCCCCCCCCCAGAACTCTTTAATGGTCGACCACTGTAACATCCAGCAGTGTACAGAAAATGGCCGGCAAAACACACACACACACTGACACACACACTGACACACACACTGACACACACACACACTGACACACACACACACACTGACACACA
>NW_027422629.1:685687-688187 GCF_048934315.1 Petromyzon marinus
CACACACACACTGTGAGACACACACACACACACACTGTGAGACACACACACACACACACTGTGAGACACACACACACACACACTGTGAGACACACACACACACTGTGAGACACACACACACACACTGTGAGACACACACACACTGTGAGACACACACACTGTGAGACACACACACTGTGAGACACACACACACACACACTGTGAGACACACACACACACTGTGAGACACACACACACACTGTGAGACACACACACACTGTGAGACACACACACACACACTGTGAGACACACACACACACTGTGAGACACACACACACACACTGTGAGACACACACACACACTGTGAGACACACACACACACACACTGTGAGACACACACACACACTGTGAGACACACACACACACACACACGGTGAGACACACACACACACACGGTGAGACACACACACACACGGTGAGACACACACACACACACACTGTGAGACACACACACACACACTGTGAGACACACACACACACTGTGAGACACACACACACACACTGTGAGACACACACACACTGTGAGACACACACACACACACTGTGAGAGACACACACACTGTGAGACACACACACACTGTGAGACACACACACACGGTGAGACACACACACACACTGTGAGAGACACACACACACACGGTGAGACACACACACACTGTGAGACACACAAACACACACACACTGTGAGACACACACACACACACTGTGAGACACACACACACTGTGAGACACACACAGACACTGTGAGACACACACACAGTGAGACACACACACACACAGACACTGTGAGACACACACACACAGTGAGACACACACACACTGTGAGACACACACACACGGTGAGACACACACACAGTGAGACACACACACACAGACACTGTGAGACACACACACAGTGTGAGACACACACACACTGTGAGACACACACACACACTGTGAGACACACACACACACTGTGAGACACACACACACAGACACTGTGAGACACACACACAGTGTGAGACACACACACAGACACTGAGACACACACACACACACTGTGAGACACACACACACACACACACGGTGAGACACACACACACACTGTGAGACACACACACACACTGTGAGACACACACACACACTGTGAGACACACACACACACACTGTGAGACACACACACACACACACTGTGAGACACACACACACACACTGTGAGACACACACACACTGTGAGACACACACACACACACACTGTGAGACACACACACACTGTGAGACACACACACACACACACACTGTGAGACACACACACACACACTGTGAGACACACACACACTGTGAGACACACACACACACTGAGACACACACACACACTGTGAGACACACACACACACTGTGAGACACACACACACACTGTGAGACACACACACACACTGTGAGACACACACACTGTGAGACACACACACACACACACTGTGAGACACACACACACACTGTGAGACACACACACACACTGTGAGACACACACACACTGTGAGACACACACACACACACTGTGAGACACACACACACACTGTGAGACACACACACACACACACACTGTGAGACACACACACACACTGTGAGACACACACACACACTGTGAGACACACACACACACACACTGTGAGACACACACACACACTGTGAGACACACACACACACACGGTGAGACACACACACACACGGTGAGACACACACACACACGGTGAGACACACACACACACACACTGTGAGACACACACACACAGACACTGTGAGACACACACACACACTGTGAGACACACACACACACACTGTGAGACACACACACACTGTGAGACACACACACACACACTGTGAGAGACACACACACTGTGAGACACACACACACTGTGAGACACACACACACGGTGAGACACACACACACACACTGTGAGAGACACACACACACACGGTGAGACACACACACACTGTGAGACACACACACACACTGTGAGACACACACACACACACACTGTGAGACACACACACACTGTGAGACACACACACACACTGTGAGACACACACACACACACTGTGAGAGACACACACACACACACTGTGAGACACACACACTGTGAGAGACACACACACACACACTGTGAGACACACACACTGTGAGACACACACACACACACTGTGAGACACACACACACACACTGTGAGACACACACACACACTGTGAGACACACACACACACACACTGTGAGACACACACACACACACTGTGAGACACACACACACTGTGAGACACACACACACACACACTGTGAGACACACACACACACACACGGTGAGACACACACACACACACGGTGAGACACACACACACACACGGTGAGACACACACACACACACTGTGAGACACACACACACACACTGTGAGACACACACACACACACTGTGAGACACACACACA
>NW_027422629.1:693187-710687 GCF_048934315.1 Petromyzon marinus
TAAGTGACTAAACTCCTCTTACTGATTGGCCGTTTCTGGTGACAGTGGTGGTGGTGGTGGTGACTGGTTTAGTGCTGAGCTAGTTAACTAGTCAGTCCACCGTTTGTTTAAGCGACTAAACTCCTCTTACTGATTGGCCGTGTCTGGTGACGGTGGTGGTGACTGGTTTAGTACTGAGCTAGTTAACTAGTTAGGCCACCGTTTGTTTAAGTGACTAAACTCCTCTTACTGATTGGCCATGTCTGGTGACTGGTTTAGAGCTGAGCTAGTTAACTAGTCAGTCCACCGTTTGTTTAAGTGACTAAACTCCTCTTACTGATTGGCCATGTTTGGTGAAGGTGGTGGTGACTGGTTTAGTGCTGAGCTAGTTAACTAGTTAGGCCACCGTTAGTTTAAGTGAGTAAACTCCTCTTACTGATTGGCCGTGACGAGTGATGGTGACGGTGGTGGTGACTGGTTAAGTGTTGAGCTAGTTAACTAGTTAGGCCACCGTTTGTTTAAGTGACTAAACTCCTCTTACTGATTGGCCGTTTCTGGTGACAGTGGTGGTGGTGGTGGTGACTGGTTTAGTGCTGAGCTAGTTAACTAGTTAGGCCACCGTTTGTTTAAGTGACTAAACTCCTCTTACTGATTGGCCGTGACGAGTGATGGTGACGGTGGTGTTGACTGGTTTAGTGCTGAGCTAGTTAACTAGTTAGGCCACCGTTTGTTTAAGTGACTAAACTCCTCTTACTGATTGGCCGTGTCGGGTGGTGACGGTGGTGGTGACTGGTTTAGAGCTGAGCTAGTTAACTAGTTAGACCACCGTTTGTTTAAGTGATTAAACTCCTCTTACTGATTGGCCGTGTCTGGTGGTGACGGTGGTGGTGGTGACTGGTTTAGTGCTGAGCTAGTTAACTAGTTAGGCCACCGTTAGTTTAAGTGACTAAACTCCTCTTACTGATTGGCCGTGTCTGGTGAAGGTGGTGGTGGTGACTGGTTAAGTGCTGAGCTAGTTAACTAGTTAGGCCACCGTTTGTTTAAGTGACTAAACTCCTCTTACTGATTGGCCGTGTCGGGTGGTGACGGTGGTGGTGACCGGTTAAGTGCTGAGCTAGTTAACTAGTTAGGCCACCGTTTGTTTAAGTGACTAAACTCCTCTTACTGATTGGCCGTGTCTGGTGGTGACGGTCGTCGTGACTGGTTTAGTACTGAGCTAGTTAACTAGTTAGGCCACCGTTTGTTTAAGTGACTAAACTCCTCTTACTGATTGGCCGTTTCTGGTGACAGTGGTGGTGGTGGTGACTGGTTTAGAGCTGAGCTAGTTAACTAGTCAGTCCACCGTTTGTTTAAGTGACTAAACTCCTCTTACTGATTGGCCGTTTCTGGTGACAGTGGTGGTGGTGGTGACTGGTTTAGTGCTGAGCTAGTTAACTAGTTAGGCCACCGTTTGTTTAAGTGACTAAACTCCTCTTACTGATTGGCCGTGACGAGTGATGGTGACGGTGGTGTTGACTGGTTTAGTGCTGAGCTAGTTAACTAGTTAGGCCACCGTTTGTTTAAGTGACTAAACTCCTCTTAATGATTGGCCATGTCTGGTGACGGTGGTGGTGGTGATTGGTTTAGAGCTGAGCTAGTTAACTAGTTAGGCCACCGTTTGTTTAAGTGACTAAACTCCTCTTAATGATTGGCCATGTCTGGTGACGGTGGTGGTGGTGATTGGTTTAGAGCTGAGCTAGTTAACTAGTTAGGCCACCGTTTGTTTAAGTGACTAAACTCCTCTTACTGATTGGCCGTGTCTGGTGGTGATGGTGACTGGTTTAGTGCTGAGCTAGTTAACTAGTCAGGCCACCGTTAATTTAAGTGACTAAACTCCTCTTACTGATTGGCCGTGTCTGGTGATGGTGGTGGTGACTGGTTTAGTGGTGAGCTAGTTAACTAGTTAGGCCACCGTTTGTTTAAGTGACTAAACTCCTCTTACTGATTGGCCGTGACGAGTGATGGTGACGGTGGTGGTGACTGGTTAAGTGCTGAGCTAGTTAACTAGTTAGGCCACCGTTTGTTTAAGTGACTAAACTCCTCTTACTGATTGGCTGTGTCTGGTGACCGTGGTGATGACTGGTTAAGTGCTGAGCTAGTTAACTAGTTAGGCCACCGTTTGTTTAAGTGACTAAACTCCTCTTACTGATTGGCCGTGTCTGGTGACAGTGGTGGTGATTGGTTAAGTGCTGAGCTAGTTAACTAGTCAGGCCACGGTTTGTTTAAGTGACTAAACTCCTCTTACTGATTGGCCGTGTCTGGTGACGGTGGTCGTGACTGGTTTAGTACTGAGCTAGTTAACTAGTTAGGCCACCGTTTGTTTAAGTGACTAAACTCCTCTTACTGATTGGCCGTGTCACGTGGTGACGGTTGTGGTGACTGGTTTAGTACTGAGCTAGTTAACTAGTTAGGCCACCGTTAGTTTAAGTGACTAAACTCCTCTTACTGATTGGCCGTGTCTGGTGACGGTGGTGATGACTGGTTAAGTGCTGAGCTAGTTAACTAGTTAGGCCACCGTTAGTTTAAGTGACTAAACTCCTCTTACTGATTGGCCGTGACGGGTGGTGACGGTGGTGGTGACTGGTTTAGTACTGAGCTAGTTAACTAGTTAGGCCACCGTTTGTTTAAGTGACCAAACTCCTCTTACTGATTGGCCGTGACCGGGTGACGGTGGTGATGACTGGTTTAGAGCTGAGCTAGTTAACTAGTCAGGCCGCCGTTTGTTTAAGTGACTAAACTCCTCTTACTGATTGGCCGTTTCTGGTGACAGTGGTGGTGGTGGTGACTGGTTTAGTGCTGAGCTAGTTAACTAGTTAGGCCACCGTTTGTTTAAGTGACTAAACTCCTCTTACTGATTGGCCGTGACGAGTGATGGTGACGGTGGTGTTGACTGGTTTAGTGCTGAGCTAGTTAACTAGTTAGGCCACCGTTTGTTTAAGTGACTAAACTCCTCTTACTGATTGGCCGTGTCGGGTGGTCACGGTGGTGGTGACTAGTTTAGTGCTGAGCTAGTTAACTAGTTAGGCCACCGTTTGTTTAAGTGACTAAACTCCTCTTACTGATTGGCCGTGTCGGGTGGTGACGGTGGTGGTGACTGGTATAGTACTGAGCTAGTTAACTAGTCAGTCCACGGTTTGTTTAAGTGACTAAACTCCTCTTACTGATTGGCCGTGTCTGGTGACGGTGGTGGTGGTGACTGGTTTAGTACTGAGCTAGTTAACTAGTTAGGCCACCGTTTGTTTAAGTGACTAAACTCCTCTTACTGATTGGCCGTGTCTGGTGACGGTGGTGGTGGTGACTGGTTTAGTACTGAGCTAGTTAACTAGTTAGGCCACCGTTTGTTTAAGTGACTAAACTCCTCTTACTGATTGGCCGTGTCTGGTGACGGTGGTGGTGGTGACTGGTTTAGTGCTGAGCTAGTTAACTAGTTAGGCCACCGTTTGTTTAAGTGACTAAACTCCTCTTACTGATTGGCCGTGACGGGTGATGGTGACGGTGGTGGTGACTGGTTTAGTACTGAGCTAGTTAACTAGTTAGGCCACCGTTTGTTTAAGTGACTAAACTCCTCTTACTGATTGGCCGTGTCTGGTGGTGACGGTGGTGATGACTGGTTTAGTGCTGAGCTAGTTAACTAGTTAGGCCACCGTTTGTTTAAGTGACTAAACTCCTCTTACTGATTGGCCGGGACGGGTGGTGATGGTGGTCGTGACTGGTTTAGTGCTGAGCTAGTTAACTAGTTAGGCCACCGTTTGTTTAAGTGACTAAACTCCTCTTACTGATTGGCCGTGTCTGGTGACGGTGGTGATGACTGGTTTAGAGCTGAGCTAGTTAACTAGTTAGGCCACCGTTTGTTTAAGTGACTAAACTCCTCTTACTGATTGGCCGTGTTTGGTGAAGGTGGCGGTGGTGGTGGCTGGTTTAGTGCTGAGCTAGTTAACTAGTTAGGCCACCGTTTGTTTAAGTGACTAAACTCCTCTTACTGATTGGCCGTGTCTGGTGACGGTGGTCGTGACTGGTTTAGTGCTGAGCTATCTTCTTTGGTTCTTTCGGTAAAGTCACGTAGAATGAGAATAAAATAATAAATTGATAAAATAAAATAACACAATAATATTCTCACGACGTTTCGGCCACAACACAAGCGGCCTTCATCAGGTGAAGGGGGCGAGACTGTCTGGTAGGACAGCGCTGGAGTGAGAGAGCCACGTTCAGATCACGGCTTTTAAGCTGTGTGAGAGGAACAAAGAGCCTTGACACAGGAATTAGCATAACATTTAGCATTGAAATGGCTGAATGATTAGCTTGTGACTGGTCACAGAAATAGCTATGTTAAAAGTTAAAGCATACACATCCGCAGAGGCACCCATTGTTAAAAGGAATTAGCATAGAATTTAGCATTGAAATAGCTAAGTTAAGGCATACACATCCGCAGAGGCACCCCTTGACAATGGGATTAGCATAGAATTTAGCATTGAAATGGCTGAGTGATTCGCTTGTAACTGCTACAGAAATAGCTACGTTGAAGTCAGAGCATACACATTCACCGAGGCACTTAGTACAAATCAAACAGGAGAATTTAGCATTGAAATAACTAGGCGAATTTAGCATTGAAATAACTGGGTGATTTGCTAGTGACTGGTCACAGAAATGACTACACATCTGAGCTATTCACAGTACTATATAGTGAACCAATAAAAACTAAAATATAAATTACCTTCATGTTATCAATAAACTCTATATTCTCCAATCAGCTAAGCTACCAACCATAAGTCGTTATATATCACAATGCTATATGGCGAAAAAATGGGTGGATTCTTACCCTCAAATTTCCGTACCACGGATAGCTATGGGCCCCGTTCAGACGGACGAGTTCGTCCATGGTCGGAACAGAGGAGGGGGAGAGAGACAGCTGCGAGGCCCTAGTATGCTCCATGTTGTAAACCATACCATTAACCGTGGTGTGAGAGGTATTAAGAGGCAATGCTGGCGAAAGAGCTGCGGTCTGAAGGACATCGTAAAATTACAATTAATTAAGAACAGAAATGATTTAACACATCTTTCCAGTGGTTACTAAGCCTGAATCCATCTTCTCGGTTGAAATTGTCTCTGTGCTTGTATATGTGAATGGCCTCATGAACGAATCTCTCATGGTAGCCGGTTGGTTTGCAAAGAACCTCCGTCTTGGAGAAGTCAATGTCATGTGAGCCCACTGAATTGTAATAGTGGTCTGCCACGGCAGAGGAGTTCGTCTTACCGTGTTTCAAGTCTGCTTTATGTTCGCGGATGCGGTCCGAGATATGTCTTTTGGTTTCTCCAATGTAGCTACTACCACAGAGGCACTTTAGTTTGTAAACGCCTGGGTACTGTATGTCTGGAAGAGCATCTTTTACAGATGGAACTAAATCACGGATTTTGTGTACTGTGTTGAATCGGACCTGGATCTTGTGTTTATTCAGGATTTTGGAGATCTTTTTAGTGACCCCTGCAATGTAGGGTAAGGTGATGGTTTTGAGTGGCTCCACAAGAGGATCCTTCTTCATGACTGGAGTGATGGCTTTGCGGATTGTGTAGTCGGAGTAGCCATTAGCCCTGAGAGCCTGGTGTACGTGCTTGAGTTCACTGGTAATGTGTTCCTGGTCGGAAATGCATTGGGCTCTATGGTATAGAGTCTTGATGAGGCAGTTCTTCTGGGATGGATGGTGGTGGGAATCCGGTTTCAAGTAAGCATCTGTATGGGTAGCTTTCCTGTAGACAGAGTGGCTCATTGAACCATCATGTCTCCTTTTAATTAAGACATCCAGAAAGGGTAGTTTGCCATCTTTTTCGACCTCCATGGTAAATCTGATGGCTGGGTGTATGGAATTGATGTGGTCGCGGAATTGGTCTAGAGCAGGCTGGCCATGTGGCCAGATGACAAAGGTGTCATCAACGTACCTCTTCCATAAGGTCGGGCGTAGAGTGGCAGTCTGGATGGCGTCAGTTTCAAATTTTTCCATGAATACGTTGGCTACAACCGGAGATAGGGGGGAGCCCATTGGGGTGCCCTCAGTTTGTTTGTAGAAAGTTCCATTCCAGGTGAAGTATGTGTTGGTTAAGCAATGTCTCACCAGGGGGGGTACATCAGTATGCAGTCCTTGATGAACCAGGTCTTCAATGATAGCGATGGTGTCAGGTACCGGGACTTTGGTGAACAAGGACACCACATCAAAACTGACAAGCAGGTCGTTTGGGGACAGGGAAATGTCTTTGATTGTCGATACCAGGTGAGTAGAATTTAGTACCGCAGAGGTGGTTTTTCCAGTGAAAGGTCGCAGTATATCAGCAAGAAAACGTGCCAGTTTGTAGGTGGGGGAGTTGATAGTAGAGACGATGGGACGAAGGGGTGTATCTTCTTTGTGTATCTTTGGAAGGCCATATAATCTTGGTGGTCTGGCAGCAGAGGGTTTCAACGAGAACTGTTTGATCTCATCAATTAATGCTGTTGAATCAGAGATAATTTTGTTCGTTTTGGTGACCAGGCTGTTGGTGGGATCTCTTTTTATTTTTGTATAGCTGCCATCGTTGAGTAGTTCTTGAATTTTGTTGTTATATTCTGTTTTGTCCATGATGACAGTGGCATTGCCTTTGTCGGCTGAGAGAACGACAATATCATCCCTCTTTTTTAATTGAGATAATTCAAAACGTTCGTCTTTGCTGATGTTGCTGGGTGGCAACTTAGCGTTTTTGAGGGTTGCAGCGATTTCAGATCTTGCTACGTCTGCAGAGATGTGACTCAAGCCCTTGAGTGCAACGTCAACATGGGCAATGATATCATTAACCGGTAAGTGTCTCGGTGTGACAGCAAAGTTTAGACCTTTAGCTAAAACGGATTTCAGACCATCAGAAATGGAACTGTTACTGCGATTAATTACGACTTTGTTGACGTCTATCTTTTCGGTGTGTGGATCCGATTTTTTGCTGGAGAGGTGATTGAATTTGGAAATCAAATTGTCCCTACATTTGTTCGACATAGTGGCAGCCGAAGAGGTAGTCATATTGTCTACATGTTCCCAATCCGATGTAGACATTGTTGCTGTCAATTTTAAGTGTGATTTGTAGAGTGTCTTGTCTAACTGATCGAGTTCGGTGCGTGTAAGTCTGATTTTTTCCGAGATAAGAGCGAAGCTAGTTCTAGCTAGAATTCGTTTTGCATTGAGAGAAGTTGCAACAGCAGAGGTTAGTGTAAATGCGGTTGGTATTACCTTAGAGTCGCGGCATCTCTTCAGAAAGGTGAGAGACTCGATTAGTTGAGCCTTCTTATCCCGAAGTCTGTTGAATGATCTTAAGGATGTGTGGAATCCCTCCCCGTAGAGGCGGTTAAATTTCGATTTAAAGCTTTCGTGACTGCAATGATTCATCTTCTTTGGTTCTTTCGGTAAAGTCACGTAGAATGAGAATAAAATAATAAATTGATAAAATAAAATAACACAATAATATTCTCACGACGTTTCGGCCACAACACAAGCGGCCTTCATCAGGTGAAGGGGGCGAGACTGTCTGGTAGGACAGCGCTGGAGTGAGAGAGCCACGTTCAGATCACGGCTTTTAAGCTGTGTGAGAGGAACAAAGAGCCTTGACACAGGAATTAGCATAACATTTAGCATTGAAATGGCTGAAACGAACGTTTTGAATTATCTCAATTAAAAAAGAGGGATGATATTGTCGTTCTCTCAGCCGACAAGGGCAATGCCACTGTCATCATGGACAAAACAGAATATAACAACAAAATTCAAGAACTACTCAACGATGGCAGCTATACAAAAATAAAAAGAGATCCCACCAACAGCCTGGTCACCAAAACGAACAAAATTATCTCTGATTCAACAGCATTAATTGATGAGATCAAACAGTTCTCGTTGAAGCCCTCTGCTGCCAGACCACCAAGATTATATGGCCTTCCAAAGATACACAAAGAAGATACACCCCTTCGTCCCATCGTCTCTACTATCAACTCCCCCACCTACAAACTGGCACGTTTTCTTGCTGATATACTGCGACCTTTCACTGGAAAAACCACCTCTGCGGTACTAAATTCTACTCACCTGGTATCGACAATCAAAGACATTTCCCTGTCCCCAAACGACCTGCTTGTCAGTTTTGATGTGGTGTCCTTGTTCACCAAAGTCCCGGTACCTGACACCATCGCTATCATTGAAGACCTGGTTCATCAAGGACTGCATACTGATGTACCCCCCCTGGTGAGACATTGCTTAACCAACACATACTTCACCTGGAATGGAACTTTCTACAAACAAACTGAGGGCACCCCAATGGGCTCCCCCCTATCTCCGGTTGTAGCCAACGTATTCATGGAAAAATTTGAAACTGACGCCATCCAGACTGCCACTCTACGCCCGACCTTATGGAAGAGGTACGTTGATGACACCTTTGTCATCTGGCCACATGGCCAGCCTGCTCTAGACCAATTCCGCGACCACATCAATTCCATACACCCAGCCATCAGATTTACCATGGAGGTCGAAAAAGATGGCAAACTACCCTTTCTGGATGTCTTAATTAAAAGGAGACATGATGGTTCAATGAGCCACTCTGTCTACAGGAAAGCTACCCATACAGATGCTTACTTGAAACCGGATTCCCACCACCATCCATCCCAGAAGAACTGCCTCATCAAGACTCTATACCATAGAGCCCAATGCATTTCCGACCAGGAACACATTACCAGTGAACTCAAGCACGTACACCAGGCTCTCAGGGCTAATGGCTACTCCGACTACACAATCCGCAAAGCCATCACTCCAGTCATGAAGAAGGATCCTCTTGTGGAGCCACTCAAAACCATCACCTTACCCTACATTGCAGGGGTCACTAAAAAGATCTCCAAAATCCTGAATAAACACAAGATCCAGGTCCGATTCAACACAGTACACAAAATCCGTGATTTAGTTCCATCTGTAAAAGATGCTCTTCCAGACATACAGTACCCAGGCGTTTACAAACTAAAGTGCCTCTGTGGTAGTAGCTACATTGGAGAAACCAAAAGACATATCTCGGACCGCATCCGCGAACATAAAGCAGACTTGAAACACGGTAAGACGAACTCCTCTGCCGTGGCAGACCACTGTTACAATTCAGTGGGCTCACATGACATTGACTTCTCCAAGACGGAGGTTCTTTGCAAACCAACCGGCTACCATGAGAGATTCGTTCATGAGGCCATTCACATATACAAGCACAGAGACAATTTCAACCGAGAAGATGGATTCAGGCTTAGTAACCACTGGAAAGATGTGTTAAATCATTTCTGTTCTTAATTAATTGTAATTTTACGATGTCCTTCAGACCGCAGCTCTTTCGCCAGCATTGCCTCTTAATACCTCTCACACCACGGTTAATGGTATGGTTTACAACATGGAGCATACTAGGGCCTCGCAGCTGTCTCTCTCCCCCTCCTCTGTTCCGACCATGGACGAACTCGTCCGTCTGAACGGGGCCCATAGCTATCCGTGGTACGGAAATTTGAGGGTAAGAATCCACCCATTTTTTCGCCATATAGCATTGTGATATATAACGACTTATGGTTGGTAGCTTAGCTGATTGGAGAATATAGAGTTTATTGATAACATGAAGGTAATTTATATTTTAGTTTTTATTGGTTCACTATATAGTACTGTGAATAGCTCAGATGTGTAGTCATTTCTGTGACCAGTCACTAGCAAATCACCCAGTTATTTCAATGCTAAATTCGCCTAGTTATTTCAATGCTAAATTCTCCTGTTTGATTTGTACTAAGTGCCTCGGTGAATGTGTATGCTCTGACTTCAACGTAGCTATTTCTGTAGCAGTTACAAGCGAATCACTCAGCCATTTCAATGCTAAATTCTATGCTAATCCCATTGTCAAGGGGTGCCTCTGCGGATGTGTATGCCTTAACTTAGCTATTTCAATGCTAAATTCTATGCTAATTCCTTTTAACAATGGGTGCCTCTGCGGATGTGTATGCTTTAACTTTTAACATAGCTATTTCTGTGACCAGTCACAAGCTAATCATTCAGCCATTTCAATGCTAAATGTTATGCTAATTCCTGTGTCAAGGCTCTTTGTTCCTCTCACACAGCTTAAAAGCCGTGATCTGAACGTGGCTCTCTCACTCCAGCGCTGTCCTACCAGACAGTCTCGCCCCCTTCACCTGATGAAGGCCGCTTGTGTTGTGGCCGAAACGTCGTGAGAATATTATTGTGTTATTTTATTTTATCAATTTATTATTTTATTCTCATTCTACGTGACTTTACCGAAAGAACCAAAGAAGATGAATCATTGCAGTCACGAAAGCTTTAAATCGAAATTTAGTGCTGAGCTAGTTAACTAGTTAGGCCACCGTTTGTTTAAGTGACTAAACTCCTCTTACTGTTTGGCTGTGTCTGGTGGTGACGGTGGTGGTGACTGGTTTAGTACTGAGCTAGTTAACTAGTCAGGCCACCGTTTGTTTAAGTGACTAAACTCCTCTTACTGATTGGGCCGTGACGGGTGACGGTGATGGTGGTGACTGGTTTAGAGCTGAGCTAGTTAACTAGTTAGGCCACCGTTTGTTTAAGTGACTAAACTCCTCTTACTGATTGGCCGTGTCTGGTGACGGTGGTGGTGGTGACTGGTTTAGTACTGAGCTAGTTAACTAGTTAGGCCACCGTTTGTTTAAGTGACTAAACTCCTCTTAATGATTGGCCATGTCTGGTGACGGTGGTGGTGGTGATTGGTTTAGAGCTGAGCTAGTTAACTAGTTAGGCCACCGTTAGTTTAAGTGACTAAACTCCTCTTACTGATTGGCCGTGACGGGTGATGGTGATGGTGACTGGTTTACAGCTGAGCTAGTTAACTAGTTAGGCCACCGTTTGTTTAAGTGACCAAACTCCTCTTACTGATTGGGCCGTGACGGGTGATGGTGACGGCAAATACAACAACGGAATGCTTCAGAGTGGCCTTTGCCCGGTGAGATACAAAAAAAAAACGTCGTTCAGTTGTATTTGCACGTATTGTTATCGTCAAATGATGTAACATTACAAATTTCGATTCGACAGAATTGGGGGCTGCACCGATGATCACCAACGCAGGCGAGTCTCTCACCAGGTGGGCGAAGCCGGGAGCCTTGATCTTGCAGCGATAGGGGCGGCTGCTTCCATCCGAGACCAGGTACACCCCAAACTCCCCCTACACAGACACAGACAAAGATCCCCCGTGTAGCCTCTAACAGACTGCAGGGGCAAGGGCTGATCGCTAGCACCTCACACACAGACACAGATCCCCCGTGTAGCCTGTAACAGACTGCAGGGGCAAGGGCTGATCGCTAGCACCTCACACACAGACACAGATCCCCCGTGTAGCCTGTAACAGACTGCAGGGGCAAGTGCTGATCGCTAGCACCTCACACACAGACAAAGAACCCCCGTGTAGCCTCTAACAGACTGCAGGGGCAAGTGCTGATCGCTAGCACCTCACACACAGACAAAGAACCCCCGTGTAGCCTCTAACAGACTGCAGGGGCAAGTGCTGATCGCTAGCACCTCACACACAGACACAGACAAAGATCCCCCGTGTAGCCTCTAACAGACTGCAGGGGCAAGGGCTGATCGCTAGCACCTCACACACAGACACAGATCCCCCGTGTAGCCTGTAACAGACTGCAGGGGCAAGTGCTGATCGCTAGCACCTCACACACAGACAAAGAACCCCCGTGTAGCCTCTAACAGACTGCAGGGGCAAGTGCTGATCGCTAGCACCTCACACACAGACAAAGAACCCCCGTGTAGCCTCTAACAGACTGCAGGGGCAAGTGCTGATCGCTAGCACCTCGCACACAGACACAGACAAAGAACCCCCGTGTAGCCTCTAACAGACTGCAGGGGCAAGTGCTGATCGCTAGCACCTCACACACAGACACAGACAAAGATCCCCCGTGTAGCCTGTAACATACTGCAGGGGCAAGGGCTGATCGCTAGCACCTCACACACAGACACAGATCCCCCGTGTAGCCTCTAACAGGCTGCAGGGGCAAGGGCTGATCGCTAGCACCTCGCACACAGACACAGACAAAGATCCCCCGTGTAGCCTGTAACATACTGCAGGGGCAAGGGCTGATCGCTAGCACCTCACACACAGACACAGATCCCCCGTGTAGCCTGTAACATACTGCAGGGGCAAGGGCTGATCGCTAGCACCTCGCCCACAGACACAGACAAAGATCCCCCGTGTAGCCTCTGACAGGCTGTAGGGGCAAGTGCTGTCAGCTAGCACCTCACATACAGACACAGACAAAGATCCCCCGTGTAGCCTCTAACAGACTGCAGGGGCAAGTGCTGATCGCTAGCACCTCACACACAGACACAGACAAAGATCCCCTGTGTAGCCTCTAACAGGCTGCAGGGGCAAGTGCTGTTAGCTAGCACCTCACACACAGACACAGACAAAGATCCCCCGTGTAGCCTCTAACAGGCTGCAGGGGCAAGTGCTGTTAGCTAGCACCTCACACACAGACACAGACAAAGATCCCCCATGTAGCCTCTAACAGACTGCAGGGGCAAGTGCTGTTAGCTAGCACCTCGCACACAGACACAGACAAAGATCCCCCGTGTAGCCTCTAACAGACTGCAGGGGCAAGTGCTGTTAGCTAGCACCTTGCACACAGACACAGACAAAGATCCCCCGTGTAGCCTCTAACAGACTGCAGGGGCAAGTGCTGTTAGCTAGCACCTCACACACAAACACAGACAAAGATCCCCCGTGTAGCCTCTAACAGACTGCAGGGGCAAGTGCTGTTAGCTAGCACCTCACACACAGACACAGACAAAGATCCCCCGTGTAGCCTCTAACAGACTGCAGGGGCAAGTGCTATTAGCTAGTACCTTACACAGAGAACCTGGTAACCAGGCATCTGGTAACCAGGTATAAGGTAACCAGGAATCTGATAACCAGGTATAAGGTAACCAGGTATAAGGTAACCAGGTATCTGATAACCAGCTATAAGGTAACCAGGTATAAGGTAACCAGGTATGAGGTAACCAGCTATAAGGTAACCAGGAATCTGATAACCAGGAATCTGATAACCAGGTATAAGGTAACCAGCTATAAGGTAACCAGCTATAAGGTAACCAGCTATAAGGTAACCAGCTATAAGGTAACCAGCTATAAGGTAACCAGCTATAAGGTAACCAGGTATCTGATAACCAGCTATAAGGTAACCCGGTATCTGATAACCAGCTATAAGGTAACCAGCTATAAAGTAACCAGCTATAAGGTAACCAGCTATAAGGTAACCAGCTATAAGCTAACCAGCTATAAGGTAACCAGGTATAAGGTAACCAGGTATAAGGTAACCAGCTATAAGGTAACCAGCTATAAGGTAACCAGCTACAAGGTAACCAGCTATAAGGTAACCAGCTACAAGGTAACCAGGTATAAGGTAACCAGCTATAAGGTAACCAGCTACAAGGTAACCAGCTATAAGGTGACCAGCTATGAGGTAACCAGCTATAAGGTAACCAGCTATAAGGTAACCAGGTATAAGGTAACCAGCTATAAGGTGACCAGCTACAAGGTAACCAGCTACAAGGTAACCAGCTATAAGGTAACCAGCTACAAGGTAACCAGGTATAAGGTAACCAGGTATAAGGTAACCAGCTATAAGGTAACCAGCTATAAGGTAACCAGCTACAAGGTAACCAGCTACAAGGTAACCAGCTATAAGGTAACCAGCTATAAGATAACCAGCTATAAGGTAACCAGCTATAAGGTAACCAGCTATAAGATAACCAGCTATAAGGTAACCAGGTATAAGGTAACCAGCTATAAGGTAACCAGGTATAAGGTAACCAGCTATAAGGTAACCAGCTATAAGGTAACCAGCTATAAGGTAACCAGCTATAAGGTAACCAGCTATAAGGTAACCAGCTATAAGGTAACCAGCTATAAGGTAACCAGCTATAAGGTAACCAGCTATAAGGTAACCAGCTATAAGGTAACCAGCTATAAGGTAACCAGCTACAAGGTAACCAGCTACAAGGTAACCAGCTACAAGGTAACCAGCTATAAGGTAACCAGCTACAAGGTAACCAGCTACAAGGTAACCAGCTACAAGGTAACCAGCTACAAGGTAACCCGCTACAAGGTAACCAGCTATAAGGTAACCAGCTATAAGGTAACCAGCTATAAGGTAACCAGCTATAAGGTAACCAGCTATAAGGTAACCAGCTACAAGGTAACCAGCTATAAGGTAACCAGCTATAAGGTAACCAGCTATAAGGTAACCAGCTACAAGGTAACCAGGTATAAGGTAACCAGCTACAAGGTACCAGCTATAAGGTAACCAGCTATAAGGTAACCAGCTACAAGGTAACCAGCTATAAGGTAACCAGCTATAAGGTAACCAGCTATAAGCTAACCAGCTACAAGGTAACCAGCTATAAGGTAACCAGCTACAAGGTAACCAGCTACAAGGTAACCAGCTACAAGGTAACCAGCTACAAGGTAACCCGCTATAAGGTAACCAGCTACAAGGTAACCAGCTACAAGGTAACCAGCTATGGTAACCAGCTATAAGGTAACCCGGTATCTGGCCGAGTGACCGAACCTTTGGAGCCTCGATGGCTGTGTAGGTGGCCCCTGGGGGCACCTGGTAGCCCTCCGTGTACAGCTTGAAGTGGTGGATCAGCGCCTCCATTGACGTCTGTGGTGGGGGGGGAGGTGGGGGGAAGAGTGGGGGGGGGAGGAGGGGGGGGGGGGTGGAGGGGGGGGGTGTCACGGAGGTCAGCGTCACAATCGCCAAAACCCGGCACAGACGCCCCCTTGACGTGAACCCAGCCTGGCACGAGCGCCGTGTGGATCCCGGCTCACGGTCAACGCCAAACAGCGGTGGACAGCGGTGGACAGCGGTGGACTGAACAGTCATCCTAGGCCTCGCCCTGGGAGCTGCGGTGAACCTCACCGACTCACTCACTCACTCACCCACCCACTTACTCACTCACTCACTCACCCACTCACTCACTCACCCACTCACCCACCCACTTACTCACTCACCCACCCACTTACTCACTCACCCACCCACTTACTCACTCACTCACCCAACCAACCACTCACCCACTCACTCACTTACTCACCCACTCACCCACTCACTCACCCACTCACTCACACACTCACCCAACCACTCACCACTCACACACTCACTCACCCACTCACTAACTCACCCACCTACTCACTCACTCACTCACCCACCCACTCACTCACCCACCCACTCACTCACTCACTCACCCACTCACTCACCCACCCACTCACTCACTCACTCACCCACTCACTTACTCACTCACTCACCCACTCACTCACTCACCCACTCACTCACCCACTCACTCACTCACCCAACCACTCACTCACCCACCCACTCACCCACCCACTCACCCACTCACTCACTCACTCACCCACTCACCCACTCACTCACTCACTCACCCACTCACCCACTCACTCACTCACCCACTCACCCACTCACTCACCCAACCACTCACTCACTCACCCACCCACCCACTCACTCACACACTCACCCACCCACCAACTCTCCCACCCACTCAACCCACCCACCCACCCACTAACCAACCCACCCACTAACCCACTCAACCCACCCACTCACCCAACCCACTCACTCACCCACTCAACCCACCCACCCACTAACAAACCCACCCACTAACCCACCCACTAACCCACCCATCCACTAATTGGCCCACCCACCCACTCAACCAGGCCACGTCCCCACCCACCCACTAACCCACCCACCCACTAACCCACCCACCCACCCACTCATTCACTCACTCATTCACTCACCCACCCACCCACCCACTCACCCACTCACTCAATGACTCACTCACTCACTCACCCACCCACTCACTCACTAACCCACCCACTCACTAACCCACCCACTCACCCACCCACTCACCCACTAACCCACCCACCCACTAACCCACCCACCCACCCACTCACTCACCCACTCACCCGCTAACCCACCCACTATCCCACCCACCCACTCACTAACCCACCCACCCACTATACCACCCACCCACTAACCCACCCACTAACCCACCCACTAACCCACCCACCCACCCACTAACCCACCCACTAACCCACCCACTCACCCACCCACCCACTAACCCACCCACCCACCCACTAACCCACCCACCCACTAACCCACCCACTCACCAACCCACCCACCCACCCACTAACCCACCCACCCACGTTACCTTCATCTCCGACCGCTTTGGTGGGGAGACTTTGGCATCGTCCACCTTGATCTCGCCCGTGGGCATCTGCGGGCGGTGGTCAGAATCACAATCAGAGGATTTAGACTGCAGCAGCAGGAGGAGGAGGAATCCGAAGAGCCATGAAGCTCTTTCATATCTCACACAGGTCCAGCGGAGGGGCACGGGCTCCGTACGTTGCAACAGCAACAACGACAAAGACACGGGGAGAGAGACACGGGGGGGAGAGACACGGGGAGAGAGACACGGGGGAGAGACACGGGGGGAGACACGGGGGGGGGGGAGACGGGGGGAGACACGGGGGGGGGGATGAGACACGGGGGGAGACACGGGGGGGAGACACGGGGGGGGGGAGACACGGGGGGGGATGAGACACGGGGGGAGACACGGGGGGAGACACGGGGGGGAGACACGGGGGGGAGACACGGGGGAGAGACACGGGGGGGGAGACACGGGGAGAGAGACACGGGGAGAGAGACACGGGGGGAGACACGGGGGGGGTGAGACACGGGGGGGAGGGGGGAAGACACGGGGGGGAGAGACACGGGGGGGGGGGAGACACGGGGGGGAGAGACACGGGGGGAGACACGGGGGGAGACACGGGGGGAGACACGGGGGGAGACACGGGGGGGGAGACACGGGGGGAGAGACACGGGGAGAGAGACACGGGGGGAGAGACACGGGGAGAGAGACACGGGGAGAGACACGGGGGGGGTGAGACACGGGGGGGGGGAGACACGGGGGGGGGAGACACGGGGGGGAGAGACACGGGGAGAGAGACACAGGGGGGAGGGGAGACGTGGGGAGAGACACGGGGGAGACACGGGGGGGAGACATGGGGGGAGACACAGGGGGAGACACGGGGAGAGAGACACGGGGAGAGAGACACGGGGGGGGAGACACGGGGAGAGAGACACGGGGGGGGAGACACGGGGGGAGACACGGGGGGAGACACGGGGGGATAAAAAAGACATTCCCATTGTGGTGGTGATGATGGCGGTGGTGGTGATGATGATGGTGGTGGTGGAAGCGGTGGTGCCGGTGATGGCGGTAATGATGGTGGTGGTGATGATGGCGGTGGTGGTGGTAGCGGTGATGATGGCGGTGGTAGTAGCGGTGATGGTGGTGACGGTGGCGATGATGATGGTGGTGGCGGTGGTGATGGCGGTGGTGATGGTGGTGGTGATGGCGTTGGT
>NW_027422629.1:715174-760174 GCF_048934315.1 Petromyzon marinus
TCACACACAGACACAGACAAAGATCCCCCGTGTACAGCCTCTAACAGACTGCAGGGCCAAGTGCTGGGTTAGTAGCAGTAGCAGCAGCAACCTATGAAGGCTACCGGCACTGTGGCACACACAGAGGGGTGGGTGACCAGCAGCACCACGCCCGGCCGCCTTTTGTCTCTCTCCCAGTGGCGATGTTCACTGCACACCGCTACACCAGCGACTCATTTGAGGGGGTAGAGAGAGAGAGAGGGTAGAGAGGAGAGGGGGGTAGAGAGAGAGAGAGGGGGTAGAGAGAGAGAGAGGGGTGAGAGAGAGAGGAGGGGGTAGAGAGAGAGGGGGTAGAGAGAGAGGGGGGGTAGAGAGAGAGAGGGGGTAGAGAGAGAGAGGGGGTAGAGAGAGAGGGTGAGAGAGAGAGGGGAGAGAGGAGAGAGGGGGTAGAGAGAGAGAGGGGGTAGAGAGAGAGGGGGTAGAGAGAGAGGGGAGGGAGGGAGAGAGAGGGTGTAGAAGAGAGGAGTGAGGGGGTAGAGAGAGAGAGGGTAGAGAGAGAGAGGGGTAGAGAGAAGGAGGGGTAGAGAGAGAGAGGGGAGAGAGAGGGAGAGAGAGAGGGGGTAGAGAGAGAGGGGGTAGAGAGAGAGAGGGGTGAGAGAGAGGGGGTAGAGAGAGAAGGGGTAGAGAGAGAGGGGGTAGAGAGAGAGAGGTAGAGAGAGAGGGGGTAGAGAGAGAGGGGTAGAGAGAGAGGGGGTAGAGAGAGAGAGGGGGTAGAGAGAGAGGGGGTAGAGAGAGGAGAGAGGAGGGGTAGAGAGAGAGGGGGGAGAGAGAGAGGGGGTAGAGAGAGAGGGGGGGTAGAGAGGAGTGGGGGTAGAGAGAGAGAGGGGGTAGAGAGAGGGAGGGGGTAAGAGAGAGAGGGGGTAGAGAGAGGAGGGGTAGAGAGAGAGGGGTAGAGAGAGAGGGGGTAGAGAGAGAGGAGGGGTAGAGAGAGAGAGAGGGGGTAGAGAGAGAGGGGGTAGAGAGAGAGGGGGTAGAGAGAGAGGAGGGGTAGAGACAGAGGAGGGGTAGAGAGAGAGGGGTAGAGAGAGAGGGGGTAGAGAGAGAGGGTAGAGAGACAGAGGGGGTAGAGAGAGAGAGGGGGTAGAGAGAGAGAGAGGGGTAGAGAGAGAGAGAGGGGTAGAGAGAGAGGGGTAGAGAGAGAGGGGGTGAGAGAGAGGGGGTAGAGAGAGAGGGGTAGAGAGAGGGGGTAGAGAGAGAGGGGGGTAGAGAGAGAGGGGGTAGAGAGAGAGGGGGTAAGAGAGAGGGGGTAGAGAGAGGGGGTAGAGAGAGAGGGGTGAGAGAGAGGGGGTAGAGAGAGAGAGGGGGTAGAGAGAGAGAGGGGTAGAGAGAGAGAGGGGGTAAAGAGAGAGAGGGGGGTAGAGAGAGAGAGAGGGGGGTAGAGAGAGAGGGGGTAGAGAGAGAGGGGTAGAGAGAGAGGGGGTAGAGAGAGAGGGGGTAGAGAGAGAGAGAGAGGGGGTAGAGAGAGGAGAGGGGGTAGAGAGAGAGAGGGAGAAGAGGGGGGTAGAGAAGAGAGAGGGGGGGTAGAGAGAGAGAGGGGGTAGAGAGAGAGAGAGGGGGTAGAGAGAGAGGAGGGGTAGAGAGAGAGGGGGTAGAGAGAGAGGGGGGAGAGAGAGAGGGGGTAGAGAGAGAAGAGAGAGGGGGGTTAGAGAGAGGGGGTAGAGAGAGAGGGGGTAGAGAGAGAGGGGGTAGAGAGAGAGGGGGTAGAGAGAGAGGGGGTAGAGAGAAGGGGGGTAGAGAGAGAGGGGGAAAGAGAGAGAGGGGGTAGAGAGAGAGGGGGGAGAGAGAGAGGGGGGTAGAGAGAGAGGGGGTAGAGAGAGAGGGGGTAGAGAGAGAGGGGGTAGAGAGAGAGGGGTAGAGAGGGAGGGGAGAGAGAGAGAGGGGGTAGAGAGAGAGAGGGGGTAGAGAGAGAGAGGGGTAGGAGAGAGAGAGGGGGTGAGAGGAGAGAGAGGGGGGAGAGAGAGAGAGGGGGTAGAGAGAGAGGGGGGGAGAGAGGGTGAGAGAGAGGGGGTTAGAGAGAGAGAGGGGGTGAGAGAGAGAGGGGGAGAGAGAGAGGGGGTAGAGAGAGAGGGGTAGAGAGAGGAGGGGGGTAGAGAGAGAGAGGGGGTTGAGAGGGGTTGAGAGAGGAGGGGGTAGAGAGAGAGGGAGGGTAGAGAGAGAGGGGGTTGAGAGAGGTGGTGAGAGAGAGAGGGGGTAGAGAGAAGGGGGTAGGAGAGAGGGGGTAGAGAGAGAGAGGAGGAGAGAGAGAGAGAGGGTAGGAGGAGAGAGAGAGAGGGGTAGAGAGAGAGAGGGGGTTAGAAGAGGAGGAGAGAGAGAGGGGGTTAGAGAGAGAGAGGGGGGTAGAGAGAGAGAGGGGGTAGAGAGAGAGAGGGGGTAGGAGAGAAGAGGGGGTAGAGAGAGAGAGGGGGTAGAGAGAGAGAGGGGGTGAGAGAGAGAGAGGGGTAGAGAGAGAGAGGGGGTAGAGAGAGAGGGGTAGAGAGAGAGAGGGGGTAGAGGAGAGGGGGGGTAGAGAAGAGAGAGGGGGTAGAGAGAGAGAGGGGGTAGAGAGAGAGAGGGAGAGGGGTTGAGAGAGAGAGGGGTAGAGAGAGAGAGACAAGGGAGAGACAGAGACACAGAGAGACAGAGACACGGAGACACGGAGACACGGAGAACGGAGAGAAACGGAGACACAGAGAGACAGAGAGACAGAGACACGGAGACACGGAGAGACACGGAGAGACACGGAGAGACAGAGAGACAGAGAGACAGAGACACGGAGAGACACAGACACAGAGACACGGAGACACGGAGAGACGAGACACGGAGAGACAGAGACACGGAGACACGGAGAGACAGAGAGACAGAGAGACAGAGACACGGAGACACGGAGAGACAGAGACACAGAGACACGGAGAGACAGAGACACGGAGAGACGGAGACACGGAGAGACAGAGACACGGAGACACGGAGAGACAGAGACACAGAGAGACACAGAGACACACAGAGAGACACAGGGAGACACAGAGACACAGAGAGACACGGAGAGACAGAGACACGGAGACACGGAGAGACAGAGAGACAGAGACAGAGACACGGAGACACGGAGAGACAGAGACACAGAGACACGGAGAGACAGAGACACGGAGAGACGGAGACACGGAGAGACAGAGACACAGAGACACGGAGAGACAGAGACACGGAGACACAGAGTCACACAGAGAGACACAGGGAGACACAGAGACACAGAGAGACACGGAGAGACAGAGACACGGAGACACGGAGAGACACGGAGACACGGAGAGACGGAGAGACAGAGACACAGAGACACGGAGAGACACGGAGAAACGGAGAGACACAGAGACACGGAGAGACACGGAGAGACAGAGACACGGGAGAGACACAGAGAGACACAGAGAGACACGGAGAGACACGGAGACACAGAGAGACACGGAGACACAGAGAGACACAGAGAGACACAGAGAGACAGAGACACAGAGAGACACAGAGACACAGAGAGACACGGAGAGACACGGAGAGACACGGAGACACAGAGAGACAGAGACACAGAGAGACACAGAGAGATACGGAGAGACACGGAGACACAGAGAGACACAGAGAGACAGAGACACAGAGAGACAGAGACACAGAGAGACACAGACACAGAGAGACACGGAGAGACACGGGAGAGACACAGAGAGACACAGAGAGACACGGAGAGACAGAGATACACGGAGAGACACGGAGAGACACGGAGAGACAGAAACACAGAGAGACAGACAGAGACACAGAGAGACACAGAGAGACAGAGACACAGAGAGACACAGAGAGACAGAGACACTCACTGGTCCATGCTTCTCAAGCTCGCCACTGCGTCTCAGCGAGTCGAGTTGGGGACTTCCTCCACCACCACCTCCTCCACCTCCTCCTCCTGCTCTTCCTCTTCCACCTGTTCCTCCTCCTCCACCTCCTCCTGCTCCTCCTCTTCGTTGCCTCTAAGCCAGTCGGCTCCACACCCCCTTAGGCTGCCCTTGAACTGTCTCACACCCACCCCCACCATCACCACCCCCCACTACCACCACCCTCACCACCCTCACCACCACCACCACTACCACCACCCCCACTACCACCACCCACAACACCACCCACACCAGCACCACCACCCACTACCACCACCCACAACACCACCCCCACTACCACCACCACTACCACCACCCCCTACTACCACCACCCTCACCACCACCACCCCTACCACCACCCCCCTACTACCACCACCCACAACACCACCCTCACCACCACCACCTACTACCACCACCCCTACTACCACCACCACCCACTACCACCACCCCCTACTACCACCACCCACAACCCACCCTCACCACCACCACCTACTACTACCACCCCTACTACCACCACCACCCACTACCACCACCCCCTACTACCACCACCCACAACACCACCCCCTGCCACCACCCCCTACCACCACCCCCTACCACCACCACCCCCACCAGCACCACCCCCTACTACCACCACCCACAACACCACCCCCTGCCACCACCACCACCACCACCCCCTACTACCACCACCCACAACACCACCCTCACCACCACCACCCCCACAACACCACCCCCACCAGTAGCACCACCCACACCACTCGTCTGAGCTGGTTTCTATTCCAAGTTCACTTCAGTTTTTATTATTATCCACCCACACCACCACCACCAGCACCACCAGCACCACCACCCACTACCACCACCTTCACCACCACCACTACCACCACCACCCACACCACCACCACCAGCACCACCACTCCCACCCTCACCACCACCACCACCACCCACACCACCAGCACCACCACCGCCACCACCCTCACCACCACTACCACCACCAACTACCACCACCCCCACCACCCTCACCACCACCACCCTGACCACCACCCTCACCACCCACGACCACCCACCACCACCACCCTCACTACCACTACCACCACCACTACCACCCACTACCACCACAACCACCACCACCCTCACCACCCACTACTACCACCACCCTCCCCCACCACCCACTACTACCACCACCCTCCCCCACCACCCTCCTCCACCACCCACTACCACCACCACCACCACCACCACCCCCACCACCACCCTCACCACCACCACCACCACCACCCTCACCACCACCACCACCCACTACCACC
Source organism: Petromyzon marinus (assembly GCF_048934315.1). Classification (NCBI taxonomy): domain Eukaryota; kingdom Metazoa; phylum Chordata; class Hyperoartia; order Petromyzontiformes; family Petromyzontidae; genus Petromyzon; species Petromyzon marinus. Next base: position 720,384 of record NW_027422629.1, read on the forward strand.
ACCACCACCACCACCACCCCCACCACCACCCTCACCACCCTCACCACCACCACCACCACCACCCTCACCACCCTCACCACCACCACCACCCTCACCACCACCACCACCCTCACCACCACCACCACCCTCACCACCACCACCACCCTCACCACCCTCACCACCACCACCACCACCCTCACCACCACCACCACCCTCACCACCACCACCACCCTCACCACCCTCACCACCACCACTACTACCCTCACCAACTACCACCACCCTCACCCCCACCCTCACCACCCTCACCACCACCCCCACCCTCACCACCCACTACCACCCTCACCACCCTCCCAGCCACTCACCCACCCCCTCTGCCTCCTCCAGCAGGCGACGTCACCGCCTACGTCAGCCGCAGCTGCAACAACAACAACAAGAGGTGTCACGTGGCCATCGCGTGTCGATGAGCGACGTGCGAATCGCTGTGGGTCTCTATGGGTCTCTGTGTATCTCTGTGTGTCTCTGTGTGTCTCTATGTGTCTCTGTGTATCTCTGTGTGTCTCTGTGTGTCTCTATGTCTCTGTGTATCTCTGTGTGTCTCTGTGTGTCTCTATGTCTCTGTGTATCTCTATGAGTCTCTATGTGTCTCTGTGGGTCTCTGTGTGTCTCTATGTGTCTCTATGTGTCTCTGTGTATCTCTATGAGTCTCTGTGTGTCTCTGTGTCTCTGTGGGTCTCTGTGTGTCTCTATGTGTCTCTGTGTATCTCTATGAGTCTTTGTGTGTCTCTGTGTGTCTCTGTGTGTCTCTGTGTCTCTGTGGGTCTCTGTGTGTCTCTATGTGTCTCTGTGTATCTCTATGAGTCTCTGTGTGTCTCTGTGTCTCTGTGTGTCTCTATGTGTCTCTGTGTGTCTCTGTGTGTCTCTGTGTCTCTGTGGGTCTCTGTGTGTCTCTATGTGTCTCTGTGTGTCTAAATGTGTCTCTATGTGTCTCTGTGTCTCTGTGTATCTCTGTGTATCTCTATGAGTCTCTGTGTGTCTCTGTGTCTCTGTGGGTCTCTGTGTGTCTCTATGTGTCTCGGTGTGTCTATATGTGTCTCTATGTGTCTCTGTGTCTCTCTGTGTGTCTATATGTGTCTCTATGTGTCTCTGTGGGTCTCTGTGTGTCTCCATGTGTCTCTGTGTGTCTCTATGTGTCTCTGTGTATCTCTATGAGTCTCTGTGTGTCTCTGTGTGTCTCTGTGGGTCTCTGTATGTCTCTATGTGTCTCTGTGTGTCTATATGTGTCTCTATGTGTCTCTGTGTGCCTCTATGTGGCTCTGTGTGTCTCTGTGTATCTCTGTGTCTCTATGTGTCTCTATGTGTCTCTGTGTCTCTGTGTGTCTCTATGAGTCTCTGTGTGTCTCTATGTGTCTCTTTGTGTCTCTATGTGTCTCTGTGTATCTCTATGTGTCTCTGTGTGTCTCTGTGGATCGCTATGTCTCTGTGTATCTCTATGTATCTCTATGTGTCTCTATGTGTCTCTGTGTGTCCCTGTGGGTCTCTGTGTATTTCTGTGTGTCTCTGTGGGTCTCTGTGTGTCTCTGTGTGTGTCTATGTCTCTGTGTGTCTCTATGAGTCTCTGTGTGTCTCTATGTCTCTGTGTATCTCTGTGTGTCTATATGTGTCTCTATGAGTCTCTGTGTGTCTCTATGGGTCTCTGTGTGTCTCTGTGTGTCTCTGTGTGTCTCTGTGTGTTTCTATGTGTCTCTGTGTGTCTCTATGTGTCTCTGTATATCTCTATGAGTCTCTGTGTGTCTCTGTGTGTCTCTGTGGGTCTCTGCATGTCTCTATGTGTCTCTGTGTGTCTATATGTGTCTCTATGTGTCTCTGTGTGTCTCTATGTGGCTCTGTGTGTCTCTGTGTATCTCTGTGTCTCTATGTGTCTCTATGTGTCTCTGTGTCTCTGTGTGTCTCTATGAGTCTCTGTGTGTCTCTATGTGTCTCTTTGTGTCTCTATGTGTCTCTGTGTATCTCTATGTGTCTCTGTGTGTCTCTGTGGATCGCTATGTCTCTGTGTATCTCTATGTATCTCTATGTGTCTCTATGTGTCTCTGTGTGTCCCTGTGGGTCTCTGTGTATTTCTGTGTGTCTCTGTGGGTCTCTGTGTGTCTCTGTGTGTGTCTATGTCTCTGTGTGTCTCTATGAGTCTCTGTGTGTCTCTATGTCTCTGTGTATCTCTGTGTGTCTATATGTGTCTCTATGAGTCTCTGTGTGTCTCTATGGGTCTCTGTGTGTCTCTGTGTGTCTCTGTGTGTCTCTGTGTGTTTCTATGTGTCTCTGTGTGTCTGTATGTGTCTCTGTGTATCTCTATGAGTCTCTGTGTGTCTCTGTGTGTCTCTGTGGGTCTCTGTATGTCTCTATGTGTCTCTGTGTGTCTATATGTGTCTCTATGTGTCTCTGTGTGTCTCTATGTGGCTCTGTGTGTCTCTGTGTATCTCTGTGTCTCTATGTGTCTCTATGTGTCTCTGTGTCTCTGTGTGTCTCTATGAGTCTCTGTGTGTCTCTATGTGTCTCTTTGTGTCTCTATGTGTCTCTGTGTATCTCTATGTGTCTCTGTGTGTCTCTGTGGATCGCTATGTCTCTGTGTATCTCTATGTATCTCTATGTGTCTCTATGTGTCTCTGTGTGTCCCTGTGGGTCTCTGTGTATTTCTGTGTGTCTCTGTGGGTCTCTGTGTGTCTCTGTGTGTGTCTATGTCTCTGTGTGTCTCTATGAGTCTCTGTGTGTCTCTATGTCTCTGTGTATCTCTGTGTGTCTATATGTGTCTCTATGAGTCTCTGTGTGTCTCTATGGGTCTCTGTGTGTCTCTGTGTGTCTCTGTGTGTCTCTGTGTGTTTCTATGTGTCTCTGTGTGTCTCTATGTGTCTCTATGTGTCTATATGTGTCTCTGTGTCTCTGTGTGTCTCTAGGTGTCTCTAGGTGTCTATATGTGTCTGTGTGTCTCTGTGTATCTCTATGTGTCTCTGTGTGTCTCTGTGTCTCTGTGTGTCTCTATGTGTCTCTGTGTATCTCTATGTGTCTCTGTGTGTGTCTGTGTGTCTCTGTGTATCTCTATGTGTCTCTGTGTGTCTCTATCTCTATGTGTCTCTGTGTCTATGTGTGTCTCTAGGTGTCTATATGTGTCTCTGTGTGTCTCTGTGTGTCTCTATGGGCTCTGTGTGTCTCTATGTGTTTCTGTGTGTCTCTGTGTGTCTCTATGCGTCTCTGTGTGTCTCTATGTGTTTCTGTCTGTCTCTGTGTGTCTCTATGGGTCTCTGTGTGTCTCTATGTGTCGCTGTGTGTCTCTGTGGGTCTCTATGTGTCTCTGTGGGTCTCTATGTGTCTCTGTGTGTGTCTATGTGTCTCTGTGTGTCTCTATGTGTCTCTGTGTCTATATGTGTCTCTGTGTGTCTCTCTGTGTCTCTATGTGTCTCTAGGTGTCTATATGGGCTCTGTGTGTCTCTATGTGTTTCTCTGTGTCTCTGTGTGTCTCTATGCGTCTCTGTGTGTCTCTATGTGTTTCTGTCTGTCTCTGTGTGTCTCTATGGGTCTCTGTGTGTCTCTATGTGTCGCTGTGTGTCTCTGTGGGTCTCTATGTGTCTCTGTGGGTCTCTATGTGTCTCTGTGTGTGTCTATGTGTCTCTGTGTATCTCTATGAGTCTCTCTGTGTCGCTGTGTGTCTCTGTGTGTCTCTATGTGTCTCTGTGTGTCTCTGTGTGTGTCTATGTGTCTCTATGTGTCTCCGTGTGTCTCTATGTGTGTCTCTAGGTGTCTCCAGGTGTCTCTGTGTGTCTCTATGTGTCTCTATGTGTCTCTGTGTGTCTCTGTGTGTCCCTAGGTGTCTCTATGGGTCTCTGTGTGTCTATGTGTGTGTCTATGGGTCTCTATGGATCTATATGTGTCTCTTTGTGTCTCTATGTGTCTCTGTGTATCTCTGTGTGTCTCTATGTGTCTCTGTGTGTCTCTATGGGTGTCTATGTGTCTCTGTGTGTCTCTGTCTGTCTCTGTGTGTCTCTAGGTATCTCTAGGTGTCTATATGGGTCTCTTTGTATCTCTATGTGTCACTGTGTGTCTCTATGAGTCTCTGTGTGTCTCTATGGGTCTCTGTGTGTCTCTGTGTGTCTCTATGTGTCTCTGTGTGTCTCTATGGGTCTCTATGGGTCTCTTTGTGTCTCTGTGTGTCTCTAGGTGTCTCTAGGTGTCTATATGGGTCTCTATGAGTCTCTCTGTATCTCTCTGTATCTCTGTGTGTCTCTTTGTGTCTCTATGAGTCTCTGTGTGTCTCTATGTGTCTCTATGTGTCTCTGTGTGTCTCTGTGTGTCTCTATGGGTCTCTATGGGTCTCTTTGTGTCTCTGTGTGTCTCTAGGTGTCTCTAGGTGTCTATATGGGTCTCTATGAGTCTCTCTGTATCTCTCTGTGTCTCTGTGTGTCTCTTTGTGTCTCTATGAGTCTCTGTGTGTCCCTATGTGTCTCTATGTGTCTCTGTGTGTCTCTGTGTGTCTCTATGGGTCTCTATGGGTCTCTTTGTGTCTCTGTGTGTCTCTAGGTGTCTCTAGGTGTCTATATGGGTCTCTATGAGTCTCTCTGTATCTCTCTGTGTCTCTATGGGTCTCTTTGTGTCTCTATGAGTCTCTGTGTGTCTCTTTGTGTCTCTATGAGTCTCTGTGTGTCCCTATGTGTCTCTATGTGTCTCCATGAGTCTCTGCGTGTCTCTGTGTGTCTCTGTGTGTCTCTGTGTGTCTCTTTGTGTCTCTGTGTGTCTCTGTGTCTCCATGAGTCTCCGCGTGTCTCTGTGTGTCTCTGTGTGTCTCTGTGTATCTCTGTGTGTCTCTATGGGCCTCTGTGGGTCTCTGTGTATGTCTATGGGTCTCTGTGTGTCTCTGTGTGTCTCTATTTGTCTATGTCTCTATGTGTCTCTGTATGTCTCTATATGTCTCTGTGTGTCTCTGTGTGTCTCTATGTGTCTCTGTGTGTGTCTGTGTCTCCATGAGTCTCTGCGTGTCTCTGTGTGTCTCTCTGTGTCTCTCTGTGTCTCTGTGTGTCTCTATGGGTCTCTGTGTGTCTCTGTGTGTCTCTATGTGTCTCTGTGTGTCTTTGTGTGTCTCTGTGTGTCTCTATGGGTCTCTGTGGGTCTCTGTGTGTCTTTTTGTGTCTCTGTGTGTCTCTGTGTCTCCATGAGTCTCTGCGTGTCTCTGTGTGTCTCTGTGTGTCTCTGTGTGTCTCTTTGTGTCTCTGTGTGTCTCTGTGTCTCCATGAGTCTCTGCGTGTCTCTGTGTGTCTCTGTGTGTCTCTGTGTGTCTCTATGTGTCTCTGTGTATCTCTGTGTGTCTCTATGGGCCTCTGTGGGTCTCTGTGTATGTCTATGGGTCTCTGTGTGTCTCTGTGTGTCTCTATTTGTCTATGTCTCTATGTGTCTCTGTATGTCTCGATATGTCTCTGTGTGTCTCTGTGTGTCTCTATGTGTCTCTGTGTGTGTCTGTGTCTCCATGAGTCTCTGCGTGTCTCTGTGTGTCTCTCTGTGTCTCTGTGTGTCTCTATGGGTCTCTGTGTGTCTCTATGTGTCTCTATGTGTCTCTGTGTGTCTCTGTGTGTCTCTATGGGTCTCTATGGGTCTCTTTGTGTCTCTGTGTGTCTCTAGGTGTCTCTAGGTGTCTATATGGGTCTCTATGAGTCTCTCTGTATCTCTCTGTGTCTCTGTGTGTCTCTTTGTGTCTCTATGAGTCTCTGTGTGTCCCTATGTGTCTCTATGTGTCTCTGTGTGTCTCTGTGTGTCTCTATGGGTCTCTATGGGTCTCTTTGTGTCTCTGTGTGTCTCTAGGTGTCTCTAGGTGTCTATATGGGTCTCTATGAGTCTCTCTGTATCTCTCTGTGTCTCTATGGGTCTCTTTGTGTCTCTATGAGTCTCTGTGTGTCTCTTTGTGTCTCTATGAGTCTCTGTGTGTCCCTATGTGTCTCTATGTGTCTCCATGAGTCTCTGCGTGTCTCTGTGTGTCTCTGTGTGTCTCTGTGTGTCTCTTTGTGTCTCTGTGTGTCTCTGTGTCTCCATGAGTCTCCGCGTGTCTCTGTGTGTCTCTGTGTATCTCTGTGTGTCTCTATGGGCCTCTGTGGGTCTCTGTGTATGTCTATGGGTCTCTGTGTGTCTCTGTGTGTCTCTATTTGTCTATGTCTCTATGTGTCTCTGTATGTCTCTATATGTCTCTGTGTGTCTCTGTGTGTCTCTATGTGTCTCTGTGTGTGTCTGTGTCTCCATGAGTCTCTGCGTGTCTCTGTGTGTCTCTCTGTGTCTCTCTGTGTCTCTGTGTGTCTCTATGGGTCTCTGTGTGTCTCTGTGTGTCTCTATGTGTCTCTGTGTGTCTTTGTGTGTCTCTGTGTGTCTCTATGGGTCTCTGTGGGTCTCTGTGTGTCTTTTTGTGTCTCTGTGTGTCTCTGTGTCTCCATGAGTCTCTGCGTGTCTCTGTGTGTCTCTGTGTGTCTCTGTGTGTCTCTTTGTGTCTCTGTGTGTCTCTGTGTCTCCATGAGTCTCTGCGTGTCTCTGTGTGTCTCTGTGTGTCTCTGTGTGTCTCTATGTGTCTCTGTGTATCTCTGTGTGTCTCTATGGGCCTCTGTGGGTCTCTGTGTATGTCTATGGGTCTCTGTGTGTCTCTGTGTGTCTCTATTTGTCTATGTCTCTATGTGTCTCTGTATGTCTCGATATGTCTCTGTGTGTCTCTGTGTGTCTCTATGTGTCTCTGTGTGTGTCTGTGTCTCCATGAGTCTCTGCGTGTCTCTGTGTGTCTCTCTGTGTCTCTGTGTGTCTCTATGGGTCTCTGTGTGTCTCTGTGTGTCTCTGTGTGTCTCTATCTCTATGTGTCTCTGTGTCTATGTGTGTCTCTAGGTGTCTATATGTGTCTCTGTGTGTCTCTGTGTGTCTCTATGTGTCTCTGTGTCTATATGTGTCTCTGTGTGTCTCTCTGTGTCTCTATGTGTCTCTAGGTGTCTATATGGGCTCTGTGTGTCTCTATGTGTTTCTGTGTGTCTCTGTGTGTCTCTATGCGTCTCTGTGTGTCTCTATGTGTTTCTGTCTGTCTCTGTGTGTCTCTATGGGTCTCTGTGTGTCTCTATGTGTCGCTGTGTGTCTCTGTGGGTCTCTATGTGTCTCTGTGGGTCTCTATGTGTCTCTGTGTGTGTCTATGTGTCTCTGTGTGTCTCTATGAGTCTCTCTGTGTCGCTGTGTGTCTCTGTGTGTCTCTATGTGTCTCTGTGTGTCTCTGTGTGTGTCTATGTGTCTCTATGTGTCTCCGTGTGTCTCTATGTGTGTCTCTAGGTGTCTCCAGGTGTCTCTGTGTGTCTCTATGTGTCTCTATGTGTCTCTGTGTGTCTCTGTGTGTCCCTAGGTGTCTCTATGGGTCTCTGTGTGTCTCTGTGTGTGTCTATGGGTCTCTATGGATCTATATGTGTCTCTTTGTGTCTCTATGTGTCTCTGTGTATCTCTGTGTGTCTCTATGTGTCTCTGTGTGTCTCTATGGGTGTCTATGTGTCTCTATGGGTCTCTTTGTGTCTCTGTGTGTCTCTAGGTGTCTCTAGGTGTCTATATGGGTCTCTATGAGTCTCTCTGTATCTCTCTGTATCTCTGTGTGTCTCTTTGTGTCTCTATGAGTCTCTGTGTGTCTCTATGTGTCTCTATGTGTCTCTATGTGTCTCTGTGTGTCTCTGTGTGTCTCTATGGGTCTCTATGGGTCTCTTTGTGTCTCTGTGTGTCTCTAGGTGTCTCTAGGTGTCTATATGGGTCTCTATGAGTCTCTCTGTATCTCTCTGTGTCTCTGTGTGTCTCTTTGTGTCTCTATGAGTCTCTGTGTGTCCCTATGTGTCTCTATGTGTCTCTATGTGTCTCTGTGTGTCTCTGTGTGTCTCTATGGGTCTCTATGGGTCTCTTTGTGTCTCTGTGTGTCTCTAGGTGTCTCTAGGTGTCTATATGGGTCTCTATGAGTCTCTCTGTATCTCTTTGTGTCTCTATGGGTCTCTTTGTGTCTCTATGAGTCTCTGTGTGTCTCTTTGTGTCTCTATGAGTCTCTGTGTGTCCCTATGTGTCTCTATGTGTCTCCATGAGTCTCTGCGTGTCTCTGTGTGTCTCTGTGTGTCTCTGTGTGTCTCTGTGTATCTCTGTGTGTCTCTATGGGCCTCTGTGGGTCTCTGTGTATGTCTATGGGTCTCTGTGTGTCTCTGTGTGTCTCTATTTGTCTATGTCTCTATGTGTCTCTGTATGTCTCTATATGTCTCTGTGTGTCTCTGTGTGTCTCTATGTGTCTCTGTGTGTGTCTGTGTCTCCATGAGTCTCTGCGTGTCTCTGTGTGTCTCTCTGTGTCTCTCTGTGTCTCTGTGTGTCTCTATGGGTCTCTGTGTGTCTCTGTGTGTCTCTATGTGTCTCTGTGTGTCTTTGTGTGTCTCTGTGTGTCTCTATGGGTCTCTGTGGGTCTCTGTGTGTCTTTATGTGTCTCTGTGTGTCTCTGTGTCTCCATGAGTCTCTGCGTGTCTCTGTGTGTCTCTGTGTGTCTCTGTGTGTCTCTTTGTGTCTCTGTGTGTCTCTGTGTCTCCATGAGTCTCTGCGTGTCTCTGTGTGTCTCTGTGTGTCTCTATGTGTCTCTGTGTATCTCTGTGTGTCTCTATGGGCCTCTGTGGGTCTCTGTGTATGTCTATGGGTCTCTGTGTGTCTCTGTGTGTCTCTATTTGTCTATGTCTCTATGTGTCTCTGTATGTCTCTATATGTCTCTGTGTGTCTCTGTGTGTGTCTATGTGTCTCTATGTGTCTCCGTGTGTCTCTATGTGTGTCTCTAGGTGTCTCCAGGTGTCTCTGTGTGTCTCTATGTGTCTCTATGTGTCTCTGTGTGTCTCTGTGTGTCCCTAGGTGTCTCTATGGGTCTCTGTGTGTCTCTGTGTGTGTCTATGGGTCTCTATGGATCTATATGTGTCTCTTTGTGTCTCTATGTGTCTCTGTGTATCTCTGTGTGTCTCTATGTGTCTCTGTGTGTCTCTATGGGTGTCTATGTGTCTCTGTGTGTCTCTGTCTGTCTCTGTGTGTCTCTAGGTATCTCTAGGTGTCTATATGGGTCTCTTTGTATCTCTATGTGTCACTGTGTGTCTCTATGAGTCTCTGTGTGTCTCTATGGGTCTCTGTGTGTCTCTGTGTGTCTCTATGTGTCTCTGTGTGTCTCTATGGGTCTCTATGGGTCTCTTTGTGTCTCTGTGTGTCTCTAGGTGTCTCTAGGTGTCTATATGGGTCTCTATGAGTCTCTCTGTATCTCTCTGTATCTCTGTGTGTCTCTTTGTGTCTCTATGAGTCTCTGTGTGTCTCTATGTGTCTCTATGTGTCTCTGTGTGTCTCTGTGTGTCTCTATGGGTCTCTATGGGTCTCTTTGTGTCTCTGTGTGTCTCTAGGTGTCTCTAGGTGTCTATATGGGTCTCTATGAGTCTCTCTGTATCTCTCTGTGTCTCTGTGTGTCTCTTTGTGTCTCTATGAGTCTCTGTGTGTCCCTATGTGTCTCTATGTGTCTCTGTGTGTCTCTGTGTGTCTCTATGGGTCTCTATGGGTCTCTTTGTGTCTCTGTGTGTCTCTAGGTGTCTCTAGGTGTCTATATGGGTCTCTATGAGTCTCTCTGTATCTCTCTGTGTCTCTATGGGTCTCTTTGTGTCTCTATGAGTCTCTGTGTGTCTCTTTGTGTCTCTATGAGTCTCTGTGTGTCCCTATGTGTCTCTATGTGTCTCCATGAGTCTCTGCGTGTCTCTGTGTGTCTCTGTGTGTCTCTGTGTGTCTCTTTGTGTCTCTGTGTGTCTCTGTGTCTCCATGAGTCTCCGCGTGTCTCTGTGTGTCTCTGTGTGTCTCTGTGTATCTCTGTGTGTCTCTATGGGCCTCTGTGGGTCTCTGTGTATGTCTATGGGTCTCTGTGTGTCTCTGTGTGTCTCTATTTGTCTATGTCTCTATGTGTCTCTGTATGTCTCTATATGTCTCTGTGTGTCTCTGTGTGTCTCTATGTGTCTCTGTGTGTGTCTGTGTCTCCATGAGTCTCTGCGTGTCTCTGTGTGTCTCTCTGTGTCTCTCTGTGTCTCTGTGTGTCTCTATGGGTCTCTGTGTGTCTCTGTGTGTCTCTATGTGTCTCTGTGTGTCTTTGTGTGTCTCTGTGTGTCTCTATGGGTCTCTGTGGGTCTCTGTGTGTCTTTTTGTGTCTCTGTGTGTCTCTGTGTCTCCATGAGTCTCTGCGTGTCTCTGTGTGTCTCTGTGTGTCTCTGTGTGTCTCTTTGTGTCTCTGTGTGTCTCTGTGTCTCCATGAGTCTCTGCGTGTCTCTGTGTGTCTCTGTGTGTCTCTGTGTGTCTCTATGTGTCTCTGTGTATCTCTGTGTGTCTCTATGGGCCTCTGTGGGTCTCTGTGTATGTCTATGGGTCTCTGTGTGTCTCTGTGTGTCTCTATTTGTCTATGTCTCTATGTGTCTCTGTATGTCTCGATATGTCTCTGTGTGTCTCTGTGTGTCTCTATGTGTCTCTGTGTGTGTCTGTGTCTCCATGAGTCTCTGCGTGTCTCTGTGTGTCTCTCTGTGTCTCTGTGTGTCTCTATGGGTCTCTGTGTGTCTCTGTGTGTCTCTGTGTGTCTCTATCTCTATGTGTCTCTGTGTCTATGTGTGTCTCTAGGTGTCTATATGTGTCTCTGTGTGTCTCTGTGTGTCTCTATGTGTCTCTGTGTCTATATGTGTCTCTGTGTGTCTCTCTGTGTCTCTATGTGTCTCTAGGTGTCTATATGGGCTCTGTGTGTCTCTATGTGTTTCTGTGTGTCTCTGTGTGTCTCTATGCGTCTCTGTGTGTCTCTATGTGTTTCTGTCTGTCTCTGTGTGTCTCTATGGGTCTCTGTGTGTCTCTATGTGTCGCTGTGTGTCTCTGTGGGTCTCTATGTGTCTCTGTGGGTCTCTATGTGTCTCTGTGTGTGTCTATGTGTCTCTGTGTGTCTCTATGAGTCTCTCTGTGTCGCTGTGTGTCTCTGTGTGTCTCTATGTGTCTCTGTGTGTCTCTGTGTGTGTCTATGTGTCTCTATGTGTCTCCGTGTGTCTCTATGTGTGTCTCTAGGTGTCTCCAGGTGTCTCTGTGTGTCTCTATGTGTCTCTATGTGTCTCTGTGTGTCTCTGTGTGTCCCTAGGTGTCTCTATGGGTCTCTGTGTGTCTCTGTGTGTGTCTATGGGTCTCTATGGATCTATATGTGTCTCTTTGTGTCTCTATGTGTCTCTGTGTATCTCTGTGTGTCTCTATGTGTCTCTGTGTGTCTCTATGGGTGTCTATGTGTCTCTATGGGTCTCTTTGTGTCTCTGTGTGTCTCTAGGTGTCTCTAGGTGTCTATATGGGTCTCTATGAGTCTCTCTGTATCTCTCTGTATCTCTGTGTGTCTCTTTGTGTCTCTATGAGTCTCTGTGTGTCTCTATGTGTCTCTATGTGTCTCTATGTGTCTCTGTGTGTCTCTGTGTGTCTCTATGGGTCTCTATGGGTCTCTTTGTGTCTCTGTGTGTCTCTAGGTGTCTCTAGGTGTCTATATGGGTCTCTATGAGTCTCTCTGTATCTCTCTGTGTCTCTGTGTGTCTCTTTGTGTCTCTATGAGTCTCTGTGTGTCCCTATGTGTCTCTATGTGTCTCTATGTGTCTCTGTGTGTCTCTGTGTGTCTCTATGGGTCTCTATGGGTCTCTTTGTGTCTCTGTGTGTCTCTAGGTGTCTCTAGGTGTCTATATGGGTCTCTATGAGTCTCTCTGTATCTCTTTGTGTCTCTATGGGTCTCTTTGTGTCTCTATGAGTCTCTGTGTGTCTCTTTGTGTCTCTATGAGTCTCTGTGTGTCCCTATGTGTCTCTATGTGTCTCCATGAGTCTCTGCGTGTCTCTGTGTGTCTCTGTGTGTCTCTGTGTGTCTCTGTGTATCTCTGTGTGTCTCTATGGGCCTCTGTGGGTCTCTGTGTATGTCTATGGGTCTCTGTGTGTCTCTGTGTGTCTCTATTTGTCTATGTCTCTATGTGTCTCTGTATGTCTCTATATGTCTCTGTGTGTCTCTGTGTGTCTCTATGTGTCTCTGTGTGTGTCTGTGTCTCCATGAGTCTCTGCGTGTCTCTGTGTGTCTCTCTGTGTCTCTCTGTGTCTCTGTGTGTCTCTATGGGTCTCTGTGTGTCTCTGTGTGTCTCTATGTGTCTCTGTGTGTCTTTGTGTGTCTCTGTGTGTCTCTATGGGTCTCTGTGGGTCTCTGTGTGTCTTTATGTGTCTCTGTGTGTCTCTGTGTCTCCATGAGTCTCTGCGTGTCTCTGTGTGTCTCTGTGTGTCTCTGTGTGTCTCTTTGTGTCTCTGTGTGTCTCTGTGTCTCCATGAGTCTCTGCGTGTCTCTGTGTGTCTCTGTGTGTCTCTATGTGTCTCTGTGTATCTCTGTGTGTCTCTATGGGCCTCTGTGGGTCTCTGTGTATGTCTATGGGTCTCTGTGTGTCTCTGTGTGTCTCTATTTGTCTATGTCTCTATGTGTCTCTGTATGTCTCTATATGTCTCTGTGTGTCTCTGTGTGTCTCTATGTGTCTCTGTGTGTGTCTGTGTCTCCATGAGTCTCTGCGTGTCTCTGTGTGTCTCTCTGTGTCTCTGTGTGTCTCTATGGGTCTCTGTGTGTCTCTGTGTGTCTCTATGTGTCTCTATGTGTCTTTGTGTGTCTCTGTGTGTCTCTATGTGTCTCTGTGGGTCTCTGTGTGTCTCTATGTGTCTCTGTGGGTCTCTATGTGTCTCTGTGTCTCTATGGGTCTCTATGGGTCCCTATGTGTCTCTATGTGTCTCTGTGCATCTCTATGGGTCTCTTTTTGTCTCTGTGTGTCTCTATGGGTCTCTATGTGTCTCTATGGGTCTCTTTGGGTCTCTATGTGTCTCTATGGTTCTCTTTGGGTCTCTATGTGTCTCTATGGGTCTCTGTATGTGTCTGTGGGTCTCTATGTGTCTCTATGGGTCTCTGTGTGTCTCTATGTGTCTCTGTGTGTCTCTGTGTCTCCATGAGTCTCTGCGTGTCTCTGTGTGTCTCTGTGTGTCTCTATGTGTCTCTGTGTATCTCTGTGTGTCTCTATGGGCCTCTGTGGGTCTCTGTGTATGTCTATGGGTCTCTGTGTGTCTCTGTGTGTCTCTATTTGTCTATGTCTCTATGTGTCTCTGTATGTCTCTATATGTCTCTGTGTGTCTCTGTGTGTCTCTATGTGTCTCTGTGTGTGTCTGTGTCTCCATGAGTCTCTGCGTGTCTCTGTGTGTCTCTCTGTGTCTCTGTGTGTCTCTATGGGTCTCTGTGTGTCTCTGTGTGTCTCTATGTGTCTCTATGTGTCTTTGTGTGTCTCTGTGTGTCTCTATGGGTCTCTGTGGGTCTCTGTGTGTCTCTATGTGTCTCTGTGGGTCTCTATGTGTCTCTATGGGTCTCTGTATGTGTCTGTGGGTCTCTATGTGTCTCTATGGGTCTCTGTGTGTCTCTGTGTGACGATACGTCAATTCGTTGCGTTGTGATGGACAGATCGCGTTTGGCCTTTTAAACAGACGTTTCGGGTAATGATGTTTCTTCATCATGGCATGCACTACGGTGTTAATGTACTCTGAAGGTCAGTTTCCAGAAACGCCTAATATGATTCGTGTGGTCTATGTATCGCCTTTAGCATATACACACAGACACGCACACAAGCAGACACTGACACATATAGACACACACACAGACAGTCACACACGCAGACACTCGCACACGCAGACACACACACAGACACACACACACACACACAGACACTCACACACACAGACAGTCACACACGCAGACACTCGCACACGCAGACACTCACACACACAGACACTCACACACACAGACACTCACACACACAGACACTCACCCACCCAGACACTCACACACACAGACACTCACCCACCCAGACACTCACACACCCAAACACTCACCCAGACCTCCACACACACAGACACTCACACACCCAGACACTCACACACACAGACACTCACACACCCAGACACTCACACACGCACTCACACACACAGACACTCACACACCCAGACACTCACACACCCATACACTCACACACCCAGACACTCACACACGCAGACACTCACACACACAGACACTCACACACCCATACACTCACACACCCAGACACTCACACACGCAGACACACACCCAGACACTCACGCACAAAGACACTCACACACGCAGACACTCACACACCCAGACACTCACACACCCAGACACTCACACACCCAGACACTCACACATGCAGACACTCACAGACGCAGACACTCACACACCCAGACACTCACACACCCAGACACTCACGCACAAAGACACTCACACACGCAGACACTCACACACCCAGACACTCACACACGCAGACACACACACACAGACACTCACAGACACTCACCCACCCAGACACTCACACACACAGACACTCACACACACAGACACTCACCCACCCAGACACTCACACACCCAAACACTCACCCAGACCTCCACACACACAGACACTCACACACCCAGACACTCACACACGCAGACACTCACACACGCAGACACTCACACACACAGACACTCACACACCCAGACACTCACACACGCAGACACTCACACACACTCACACTCGCAGACACTCACACACGCAGACACACACGCAGACACTCACACCCAGACACTAACACACGCAGACACTCACACACCCAGACACTCACACACGCAGACACTCACACACACAGACACTCACACACCCAGACACTCACACACGCAGACACTCACAGACACTCACACACCCATACACTCACACACCCAGACACTCACACACCCATACACTCACACACCCAGACACTCACACACGCAGACACTCACACACCCATACACTCACACACCCAGACACTCACACACGCAGACACTCACACACCCAGACACTCACGCACAAAGACACTCACACACGCAGACACTCACACACCCAGACACTCACACACCCAGACACTCACACACCCAGACACTCACACATGCAGACACTCACAGACGCAGACACTCACACACCCAGACACTCACGCACAAAGACACTCACACACGCAGACACTCACACACCCAGACACTCACACACCCAGACACTCACACACCCAGACATTCACACACGCAGACACTCACACACCCAGACACTCACACACACAGACACTCACACACCCAGACACTCACACAGACCTCCACACACCCAGACACTCACACACACAGACACTCACACACGCAGACACTCACACACCCAGACACTCACACACACAGACACTCATACACCCAGACACTCACGCACAAAGACACTCACACACGCAGACACTCACACACCCAGACACTCACACACACAGACACTCACACACCCATACACTCACACACCCAGACACTCACACACGCAGACACTCACACACACAGACACTCACACACCCATACACTCACACACCCAGACACTCACACACGCAGACACTCACACACACAGACACTCACACACCCATACACTCACACACCCAGACACTCACACACGCAGACACTCACACACCCAGACACTCACGCACAAAGACACTCACACACGCAGACACTCACACACCCAGACACTCACACACCCAGACACTCAGACACCCAGACACTCACACACGCAGACACTCACAGACGCAGACACTCACACACCCAGACACTCACGCACAAAGACACTCACACACGCAGACACTCACACACCCAGACACTCACACACCCAGACACTCACACACCCAGACACTCACACATGCAGACACTCACAGACGCAGACACTCACACACCCAGACACTCACGCACAAAGACACTCACACACGCAGACACTCACACACGCAGACACTCACACACCCAGACACTCACGCACAAAGACACTCACACACGCAGACACTCACACACCCAGACACTCACACACCCAGACACTCACACACCCAGACACTCACACATGCAGACACTCACAGACGCAGACACTCACACACCCAGACACTCACGCACAAAGACACTCACACACGCAGACACTCACACACCCAGACACTCACACACCCAGACACTCACACACCCAGACATTCACACACGCAGACACTCACACACCCAGACACTCACACACACAGACACTCACACACCCAGACACTCACACAGACCTCCACACACCCAGACACTCACACACACAGACACTCACACACGCAGACACTCACACACCCAGACACTCACACACACAGACACTCATACACCCAGACACTCACGCACAAAAGACACTCACACACGCAGACACTCACACACCCAGACACTCACACACACAGACACTCACACACCCATACACTCACACACACAGACACTCACACACCCAGACACTCACACACCCATACACTCACACACCCAGACACTCACACACCCAGACACTCACACACACAGACACTCACACACCCATACACTCACACACGCAGACACTCAAACACCCAGACACTCACACACGCAGACACTCACACACACAGATACACACCCAGACACTCACACACGCAGACACTCACACACCCAGACACTCAAACACACAGACACTCACACACCCAGACACTCACACACCCAGACACTAACACACACACTCACACACCCAGACACTAACACACACACTCACACACCCAGACACTCACACACGCAGACACTCACACACCCAGACACTCACACACAGACACTCACACACGCAGACACTAACACACACAGACACTCACACCCCAGACACTCACACACCCAGACACTCACACACACAGACACTCACACACCCAGACACTCACACACACAGACACTCACACACACACTCACACACCCAGACACTCACCCAGACACTCACACACCCAGACATTCACACACGCAGACACTCACACGCACAGACACTCGCACACGCAGACACTCACACACACAGACACTCACACACGCAGACACTCACACACGCAGACACTCACACACGCAGACACTCACACACGCAGACACTCACACACTCAGACACTCACACACGCAGACACTCACACACGCAGACACTCACACACCCAGACACTCACGCACAAAGACACTCACACACGCAGACACTCACACACCCAGACACTCACACACCCAGACACTCAGACACCCAGAAACTCACACATGCAGACACTCACAGACGCAGACACTCACACACCCAGACACTCACACACCCAGACACTCACGCACAAAGACACTCACACACGCAGACACTCACACACCCAGACACTCACACACCCAGACACTCACACACCCAGACACTCACACACCCAGACATTCACACACGCAGACACTCACACACCCAGACACTCACACACATAGACACTCACACACCCAGACACTCACACAGACCTCCACACACCCAGACACTCACACACACAGACACTCACACACACACTCACACACCCAGACACTCACCCAGACACTCACACACCCAGACATTCACACACGCAGACACTCACACGCACAGACACTCGCACACGCAGACACTCACACACGCAGACACTCACACACGCAGACACTCACACACGCAGACACTCACACACGCAGACACTCACACACGCAGACACTCACACACGCAGACACTCACACACTCAGACACTCACACACGCAGACACTCACACACGCAGACACTCACACAAACAGACACACACCCAGACACTCACACACGCAGACACTCACACACCCATACACTCACACACCGAAACACTCACACACTCAGACACTCACACACGCAGACACTCACACACGTAGACACTCACACAAACAGACACTCACACACACAGACACACACCCAGACACTCACACACCCAGACACTCACACACGCAGACACTCACACACACAGACACACCTAGACACTCACACACCCAGACACTCACACACGCAGACACTCACACACCCAGACACTCACACACGCAGACACCCACACACCCAGACACTCACACACGCAGACACTCACACACGCAGACACTCAAACACCCAGACACTCACACACGCAGACACTCACACACACAGATACACACCCAGACACTCACACACGCAGACACTCACACACCCAGACACTCAAACACACAGACACTCACACACCCAGACACTCACACACCCAGACACTAACACACACACTCACACACCCAGACACTCACACACGCAGACACTCACACACCCAGACACTCACACACAGACACTCACACACGCAGACACTAACACACACAGACACTCACACCCCAGACACTCACACACCCAGACACTCACACACACAGACACTCACACACCCAGACACTCACACACACAGACACTCACACACACACTCACACACCCAGACACTCACCCAGACACTCACACACCCAGACATTCACACACGCAGACACTCACACGCACAGACACTCGCACACGCAGACACTCACACACACAGACACTCACACACGCAGACACTCACACACGCAGACACTCACACACGCAGACACTCACACACGCAGACACTCACACACGCAGACACTCACACACTCAGACACTCACACACGCAGACACTCACACACGCAGACACTCACACAAACAGACACACACCCATACACTCACACACGCAGACACTCACACACCCATACACTCACACACCGAAACACTCACACACTCAGACACTCACACACGCAGACACTCACACACGTAGACACTCACACAAACAGACACTCACACACACAGACACACACCCAGACACTCACACACCCAGACACTCACACACCCAGACACTCACACACGCAGACACTCACACACCCAGACACTCACACACCCAGACACTCACACACCCAGACACTCACACATGCAGACACTCACAGACGCAGACACTCACACACCCAGACACTCACGCACAAAGACACTCACACACGCAGACACTCACACACCCAGACACTCACACACCCAGACACTCACACACCCAGACACTCACACACCCAGACATTCACACACGCAGACACTCACACACCCAGACACTCACACACACAGACACTCACACACCCAGACACTCACACAGACCTCCACGCACCCAGACACTCACACACACAGACACTCACACACGCAGACACTCACACACCCAGACACTCACACACACAGACACTCATACACCCAGACACTCACGCACAAAGACACTCACACACGCAGACACTCACACACCCAGACACTCACACACACAGACACTCACACACCCATACACTCACACACCCAGACACTCACACACGCAGACACTCACACACACAGACACTCACACACCCATACACTCACACACCCAGACACTCACACACGCAGACACTCACACACACAGACACTCACACACCCATACACTCACACACCCAGACACTCACACACGCAGACACTCACACACCCAGACACTCACGCACAAAGACACTCACACACGCAGACACTCACACACCCAGACACTCACACACCCAAACACTCAGACACCCAGACACTCACACACGCAGACACTCACAGACGCAGACACTCACACACCCAGACACTCACGCACAAAGACACTCACACACGCAGACACTCACACACCCAGACACTCACACACCCAGACACTCACACACCCAGACACTCACACATGCAGACACTCACAGACGCAGACACTCACACACCCAGACACTCACGCACAAAGACACTCACACACGCAGACACTCACACACGCAGACACTCACACACCCAGACACTCACGCACAAAGACACTCACACACGCAGACACTCACACACCCAGACACTCACACACCCAGACACTCACACACCCAGACACTCACACATGCAGACACTCACAGACGCAGACACTCACACACCCAGACACTCACGCACAAAGACACTCACACACGCAGGCACTCACACACCCAGACACTCACACACCCAGACACTCACACACCCAGACATTCACACACGCAGACACTCACACACCCAGACACTCACACACACAGACACTCACACACCCAGACACTCACACAGACCTCCACACACCCAGCCACTCACACACACAGACACTCACACACGCAGACACTCACACACCCAGACACTCACACACACAGACACTCATACACCCAGACACTCACGCACAAAGACACTCACACACGCAGACACTCACACACCCAGACACTCACACACACAGACACTCACACACCCATACACTCACACACCCAGACACTCACACACGCAGACACTCACACACACAGACACTCACACACCCATACACTCACACACCCAGACACTCACACACGCAGACACTCACACACACAGACACTCACACACCCATACACTCACACACCCAGACACTCACACACGCAGACACTCACACACCCAGACACTCACGCACAAAGACACTCACACACGCAGACACTCACACACCCAGACACTCACACACCCAGACACTCAGACACCCAGAAACTCACACATGCAGACACTCACAGACGCAGACACTCACACACCCAGACACTCACACACCCAGACACTCACACACCCAGACACTCACACACCCAGACACTCACACACCCAGACATTCACACACGCAGACACTCACACACCCAGACACTCACACACATAGACACTCACACACCCAGACACTCACACAGACCTCCACACACCCAGACACTCACACACACAGACACTCACACACACACTCACACACCCAGACACTCACCCAGACACTCACACACACAGACACTCACACACCCATACACTCACACACCCAGACACTCACACACCCATACACTCACACACCCAGACACTCACACACGCAGACACTCACACACACAGACACTCACACACCCATACACTCACACACCCAGACACTCACACACGCAGACACTCACACACCCAGACACTCACGCACAAAGACACTCACACACGCAGACACTCACACACCCAGACACTCACACACCCAGACACTCACACACCCAGACACTCACACATGCAGACACTCACAGACGCAGACACTCACACACCCAGACACTCACGCACAAAGACACTCACACACGCAGACACTCACACACCCAGACACTCACACACCCAGACACTCACACACCCAGACACTCACACACCCAGACATTCACACACGCAGACACTCACACACCCAGACACTCACACACACAGACACTCACACACCCAGACACTCACACAGACCTCCACACACCCAGACACTCACACACACAGACACTCACACACGCAGACACTCACACACCCAGACACTCACACACACAGACACTCATACACCCAGACACTCACGCACAAAGACACTCACACACGCAGACACTCACACACCCAGACACTCACACACACAGACACTCACACACCCATACACTCACACACCCAGACACTCACACACGCAGACACTCACACACACAGACACTCACACACCCATACACTCACACACCCAGACACTCACACACGCAGACACTCACACACACAGACACTCACACACCCATACACTCACACACCCAGACACTCACACACGCAGACACTCACACACCCAGACACTCACGCACAAAGACACTCACACACGCAGACACTCACACACCCAGACACTCACACACCCAAACACTCAGACACCCAGACACTCACACGCAGACACTCACACACGCAGACACTCACACACACAGACACTCACACACCCATACACTCACACACCCAGACACTCACACACGCAGACACTCACACACCCAGACACTCACGCACAAAGACACTCACACACGCAGACACTCACACACCCAGACACTCACACACCCAGACACTCACACACCCAGACACTCACACATGCAGACACTCACAGACGCAGACACTCACACACCCAGACACTCACGCACAAAGACACTCACACACGCAGACACTCACACACGCAGACACTCACACACCCAGACACTCACGCACAAAGACACTCACACACGCAGACACTCACACACCCAGACACTCACACACCCAGACACTCACACACCCAGACACTCACACATGCAGACACTCACAGACGCAGACACTCACACACCCAGACACTCACGCACAAAGACACTCACACACGCAGACACTCACACACCCAGACACTCACACACCCAGACACTCACACACCCAGACATTCACACACGCAGACACTCACACACCCAGACACTCACACACACAGACACTCACACACCCAGACACTCACACACACAGACACTCACACACGCAGACACTCACACACCCAGACACTCACACACACAGACACTCATACACCCAGACACTCACGCACAAAGACACTCACACACGCAGACACTCACACACCCAGACACTCACACACACAGACACTCACACACCCATACACTCACACACCCAGACACTCACACACGCAGACACTCACACACACAGACACTCACACACCCATACACTCACACACCCAGACACTCACACACGCAGACACTCACACACACAGACACTCACACACCCATACACTCACACACCCAGACACTCACACACGCAGACACTCACACACCCAGACACTCACGCACAAAGACACTCACACACGCAGACACTCACACACCCAGACACTCACACACCCAGACACTCAGACACCCAGAAACTCACACATGCAGACACTCACAGACGCAGACACTCACACACCCAGACACTCACACACCCAGACACTCACACACCCAGACACTCACACACCCAGACATTCACACACGCAGACACTCACACACCCAGACACTCACACACATAGACACTCACACACCCAGACACTCACACAGACCTCCACACACCCAGACACTCACACACACAGACACTCACACACACACTCACACACCCAGACACTCACCCAGACACTCACACACCCAGACATTCACACACGCAGACACTCACACGCACAGACACTCGCACACGCAGACACTCACACACACAGACACTCACACACGCAGACACTCACACACGCAGACACTCACACACGCAGACACTCACACACGCAGACACTCACACACTCAGACACTCACACACGCAGACACTCACACACGCAGACACTCACACAAACAGACACACACCCAGACACTCACACACGCAGACACTCACACACCCATACACTCACACACCGAAACACTCACACACTCAGACACTCACACACGCAGACACTCACACACGTAGACACTCACACAAACAGACACTCACACACACAGACACACACCCAGACACTCACACACCCAGACACTCACACACGCAGACACCCACACACCCAGACACTCACACACGCAGACACTCACACACGCAGACACTCAAACACCCAGACACTCACACACGCAGACACTCACACACACAGATACACACCCAGACACTCACACACGCAGACACTCACACACCCAGACACTCAAACACACAGACACTCACACACCCAGACACTCACACACCCAGACACTAACACACACACTCACACACCCAGACACTCACACACGCAGACACTCACACACCCAGACACTCACACACAGACACTCACACACGCAGACACTAACACACACAGACACTCACACCCCAGACACTCACACACCCAGACACTCACACACACAGACACTCACACACCCAGACACTCACACACACAGACACTCACACACACACTCACACACCCAGACACTCACCCAGACACTCACACACCCAGACATTCACACACGCAGACACTCACACGCACAGACACTCGCACACGCAGACACTCACACACACAGACACTCACACACGCAGACACTCACACACGCAGACACTCACACACGCAGACACTCACACACGCAGACACTCACACACGCAGACACTCACACACTCAGACACTCACACACGCAGACACTCACACACGCAGACACTCACACAAACAGACACACACCCAGACACTCACACACGCAGACACTCACACACCCATACACTCACACACCGAAACACTCACACACTCAGACACTCACACACGCAGACACTCACACACGTAGACACTCACACAAACAGACACTCACACACACAGACACACACCCAGACACTCACACACCCAGACACTCACACACGCAGACACTCACACACACAGACACACCTAGACACTCACACACCCAGACACTCACACACGCAGACACTCACACACCCAGACACTCACACACGCAGACACCCACACACCCAGACACTCACACAAGCGGACACTCACACACGCAGACACTCAAACACCCAGACACTCACACACGCAGACACTCACACACACAGATACACACCCAGACACTCACACACGCAGACACTCACACACCCAGACACTCAAAAAAACAGACACTCACACACCCAGACACTCACACACCCAGACACTAACACACACACTCACACACCCAGACACTCACACACGCAGACACTCACACACCCAGACACTCACACACAGACACTCACACACGCAGACACTAACACACACAGACACTCACACCCCAGACACTCACACACCCAGACACTCACACACACAGACACTCACACACCCAGACACTCACACACCCAGACACTCACACACGCAGACACACACGCAGACACTCACACACCCAGACACTCACACACCAAGACACCCACACACTCACACCCACACACTCAGACACTCACACTCACCGACACACACACAAACACATAGTGAACACTCTCTCACACACATTGTGAAATACACTCACCCACACACTCACCCACACACTGACACTCACACACACAGTGAAACACTATCTCAACAACAACCGCCATTCGCCACTAAATGGCGGTGACGTCAGCACGACACTTGTGCCAGGCCATGTGCACATAGAGGCCACGTAAAGTGTCGAACGCCCTCTGGCAGGAGATCACGGGGCAGACCCAGCAGGTGCCACGGGTCGACTGACTGAGATGACTGAGATGACTGGCTGATGCACCACCTGTGCCCCCTGCTGTGCCAACTTGCTGTGATTTAGCCACCCAGCGCTCCGCTCGTTGTTGTGAGCGTCGCTCCTCCGCCCTCCATTGTTGTTGGAGGGCGACTGCCTCCAACTGCCCAGCAGCGTCCTTCACGAGCCTCCTCCACAGAGGCCGATCTTGACACTGCTGGTACCAGTCATCGGCAAGTCCACTCAGCTCCACGTCCTCCTGTACCACATCACTCCATCTCTTCTCTAGCCCATGCCGCGCCCATTTAGCCCCCTCGATCCGGCCGAACAAAAGCTGTCTAGTCATGCGGTGGCTGGGCATGCGGGCTACATGACCCAGCCAGTGCAGCCTTGCCTGCCGGAGGAGCTCACAGATGGGACTTTGTCCAAATCTTTCAAGGATTTGTGAGCTCCTCATACAATCCAGCCTGGTAAAATCCAGGATGGATAGTAGGCAGGCCAGCCTAAATGTTTCTAACCAGCGAAGATGTTCCTTTAGGGGGGTCTACGTTTTGCAAGTGTAGAGAAGGGAGGGAATGACCGTGGCTGAGAAGACCTGAAACTTCGTGCAGAGTAATAGAACAGGTAGCTTCCACACAGCGTTACGTATCCGATGAAAAGATAATGCCGGTCGACTGATTCTGAGTGAGACCTCTGCTGTTAAGCCAGAGTCAGTCATGAGCACACTGCCCAGGTATGGGAAACTCTCCACACTCTCCACAACTGCCCCATCACCGATTGGGAGTTGTGGAGGTGGATTGTCCGATGGTAGAAAATACCCAGGCAGGTGCTTAGTTTTGGTGGGGCTGATGGTAAGGCCTCACCTCTTGGTGGCAAGCTCCAGGTTCAACAGCACCACCTCCAACTCCTCATCTGAGTGAGCAGCAATTACCAGATCATCGGCATACATAAGGTGGTTGAGCAATAGGGAGCCATTCCTTGACCGCACCCGGGCATCGATCATCCTCCCATTGTATCTGTACCAGATGGAAATTCCTCCGGTACAGCTATTGAAGGCTTCACGAACTACATGGTCAAAATAGATGTTAAATAATGTAGGAGCCAGAGGACCTCCCTGTCGCACCCCAAGGTGTACAGGGAATGGCTCTGACTCCCGGCCATGTAGTTTTACCCGGGCCCGCTCACCATCATGAAGGTCCTTAATGATCGTGAGCAGGGGGTCAGGGACTCCGAAAGCACGAAGAACAACCCAGAGCCCAGGCCTACTGATGGTATCATAGGCCTTGACCAGGTCAATAAAGCAGAGATGTAGGTCTTGTTGGAATTCCCTACACTTCTGCTGTAGCAGAGGGACAGAAAATTTGGCATCTGTGCAGGACTGCCCCTTCCTGAAACCGCATTGGGGCTCCGCAAGCCTCTCCTCAGCGTGCCTAGCAAGGCTATGTTGAATAATCCTTGCCAGGACCTTTCCCGGCACACTGAGGAGTGAGATGCCCCTGTAGTTGTTACAGTCTGCGCGGTCATCCTTATTAAAGAGGGGGACCACCAGGATATCCTTCCAATTCTGCGAAACCCGTCCAGCGGTCCAGACTGTTGTTATTATGTCATGTAGGGCAGTCTGTGCACAAACGCCACCCTCCCTCAGCATTTCACTTGGGAGATCATCTCTGCCCGGTGCCTTTCCTGGTCTCAGACTCCGGATCGCCCTCAGTACTTCCTCAACAGATGGCACCTCAGCCAGCCACTCACAGGGGGTGACTTCTTCCAATATTTGAGGCACCGCAGCCTCAGCAGGGTCATCCTCACTTTGTGCCACGATGTTTTCCTGGCTGAGGGATTTTCCCTCCCCCAGGACCTCACAGAAATGCTCAGCAAATCTGCAAACCTGTTCCTGGGGGTCGGAGATTGAGTCACCGTTTTATCCGCTAGTGATGGTAATAGGTGTGGTGCTGCAGGTTACTTTTTTGATGGAGTTAAATAGAGATTTGTGATCGCGGGCCACTGAGGCAGACTCCAATCTCCTCAGCAACCCGCGACCACCACCCATCCTTGCAGCGCCTCACGGCTCTCCGAACCTCCCTGCGAATGCTGCGGTAAGCCTCCTCATTCTCTGACGTGGGATTCTGTAGCCGATGACAGTGGGCCTGTCGCTTTTTCTCAGCCAGCTTGAACCCCTCCTCTATCAGCCAGGGTCTCTCGGTAGGTCTGGACCGCGTACCCAAAGCAGCCATTGCAGCTGCATGAGTCACAGTCCTAAACCTCGCCCATTTACCCTCGACATCAGGAGGAGTGGGGGGACGATGCCAATCCCAGCCGCAAGCGATGATGAAATTCTTGCTTGCAACTTTCATCAGATAACTGAGACCATGCCACTAAGATTTTGAATGGGGTCCTGGGTGTACACCCATCACCGGAGTGGAAGAATGGCAGGCACATCTTACAGATGACAAGTCGATGGTCAGTGGGAGGATCAACTCCACGGTAGGTCCTGGTGTCAAGTACATGGGCCCACATGCGCTGTTCCGTCACTATGTAGTCCAGCAGATGTTCTTGCTTGGACCCGGCATGCATCCATGATGTGGTGTGGATGCGCCGATGCCGGAAGAGCATGTTGGTAATTACAAGCCCATGGGCTTGCCAAAAATCTAGCAGCCTCCTACCGTTGTTATTTACCTGATCTGGCCCATGCCCTCCAATCACTCCAGACCAGGTGCCAGTATCATGACCAACTCGGGCATTGAAGTCACCCAACAAGATGACTTTATCCCGAGGGGCCACTTTAGCCAGCACCTCTGACAGGAGATCATAGAAGGCATCTGACTCATCGGCCTTGCCTGCATCCCTCCACGGATGTTCGTCTTCAGTGGGGGCATAAGTAACCACGACCACCACTCCTCGCCCCTGGTTGATGGGAAGGCGAGCCCAAAGTAGCCTGGGGCTTACAGCTTCCCACACCTCACCGCCACGCTCCCACGCCCCCTTCATTATTTTGTTCATAAGAAGAGCCACACCCTGTTGTTTGGCAGTCTGCTGCCCCGAGTAGAGGACTGTCCACCCCTCATGGTGGCAGGAGCCAGAGCCGGTCCACCGGACCTCCTGAATACCACAGAGATCCAGGCGGTACCGGTCCAGCTCCCGACAGAGGAGTGGCAGCCTCTCCTCCGCAGTGAGCGTTCGAACATTCCACGTGGCCACACGTAGTGGCTTTTCGTTATTTCTGGAGGAGCCTCGAGGGTAAAGATTCAGTCTCCTGACTCCGCCAAATGGGGTTTGGCCAGGAGACATCATAGACGCCTGTCACCCCGGGGCCTCCGGCACAAGCTTATTTATTAGATATTTTCGACGTGGTTTAGTGGTAATTAATTGAAGGTGGAGGGGTTACCAGCCCCTCGCACCCGTCCAGAGCCCCCGTTTAGCCCCTGTGGTGGTCACAGACGCGATGAGGGGAAAGGCCAATCGGAATTGGCCCTCCCCCCACAGAACTGTCCACGACAGAGTTGCCCGTCTGGCATCACTGGGAGGTAGGGGGTTGTTTTGCCGGATACACTAGCAACACACACTAACAACACACACACCAGCAACACACACACACTAACAACACACACACTAACAACACACACACCAACAACACACAATAACAACACAAACACTAACAACACACACTAACAACACACACACACACCAACAACACACACTAACAACACACACACTAAGAACACACTAACAACACACACACAAACAACACACACACACCAACAACACACAAACACACACTAACAACACACGCCACACACACTAACAACACACACCACACACACTAACAACACACACCACACACAACACACACACTAACAACACACTAACACACACCAACAACACACACACACCAACAACACACACTCACACTAACACACAAACAACACACAAACAACACACAAACAACACACAAACAACACACAAACACCACACACTAACAACACACACAGTAACAACACACACACATTAACAACAAACACACTAACACACACACTAACAACACACACACTAACCAACACACACACTAGCAACACACACTAATACACTCACAACACACTCACACTAACAACACACACACTAACAACACACACACAAACAACACACTCACACTAACAACACACACACCAAACAACACACTCACACTAACAACACACACACCAAACAACACACTCACACTAACAACATACACACTAGCAACACACACACCCTAACAACACACTCACAACACACACTAAACAACACACACACTAAACAACACACACACTAACAACACACACACACTAACAACACACACACTAGCAACACACACACTAACAACACACACACTAAACAACACACACACACACCAGCAACACACAGACTAACAACACACTCACACTAACAACACACACTAAACAACACACTCACACTAACAACACTCACACTAACAACACACAAACACTAACAACACACACACTAAACAACACTCACACACACACACTAACAACACACACTAACACACTCACACTAACAACACACTCACACTAACAACACACACACTAACAACACACTCACACTAACACACACACTAACAACACACACTAACAACACACTCACACTAACAACACTCACACTAACAACACACACACTAACAACACACACACTAACAACACACACTAACACACAAACACTAACAACACTGACACTAACAACACTCACACTAACAACACACACACTAACACACACACTAACAACACACACACACTAACAACACAAACACAGAAACATGACCGCTGCTGCTGCTGTCTCGTGAATACAAAGGAGGCAGTGTTTGTTTATTGACGCAGCGAGGCAACACGTGGGGTGTGTGTGTGTGGGGGGGTGGAGAATTGCCTGAGCTGTCGGTACGAAGTGAAACCCGACCCCCCCTCCCCCGACGTTCCGCGATGTGGCCCTCTCTCACACTCACTCAACACCCTCTGCGCGGAACGCGTGTCGCTGTTACGAATGGCTGAACGGTTTGGGGTTTTGGAAATTTTTTAAAATCAAAATTGCGATCTCTCCGGCAGCGATTTGCGATTTGATTTGCGATTACAATTTTTTTGTTGTGGTTGTTTTTGGTCCAGTCGAACTGCAGTTCCAATGTTCACCGCGGAATGGATTCAACGCGTGGTACCATCAAACACAGAAATAGGTTTTCACCCTTTTAACTGGCACAACAACTGACACCTTTATTCAAGGCGTCGTGTTTGCAATAACCACAGCACAAGCAGTCAAAATGCAAACAAAAAAAGACAGCTCTGATAATAATATTGGCACTGTCCTTGAATTTGATTGGTCCACACCAGAGACGGCTTTTCTTAGAGCCCTTTAGTCTCTCCACTGGTGATGGACCAGATGACGCCAAAAGGCGTACAACTAAAAAACAACGCACTATCAGAGTATTGAGGTGCTCGGGGTGAGCATTTACATTATGAGACCTCCTTTGCCAGTAACAAGATATAGTAATAGATTTTCACCCTTTTAACTGGCACAAAAACTGACACCTTTATTCAAGGCATCGTGTTTGCAATAACCACAACACAAGCAGTCAAAATGCAAACAAAAAGAGACAACTCTGATAATGATGATGGCACCGTCCTTGAATTTGATTGGTCCACACCAGAGACGGCTTTTCTTAGTGCCCTTTAGTCTCTCCACTGGTGATGGACCAGATGACGCCAAAAGGCGTACAACTCAAAAAACAGCGCACCATCAGAGTTATTGAGGTGCTCGGGGTGAGCATTTACATTATGACACCTCCTTTGCCAGTAACAAGATATAGTAATAGATTTTCACCCTTTTAACTGGCACAAAAACTGACACCTTTATTCAAGGCATCGTGTTTGCAATAACCACAACACAAGCAGTCTAAATGTAAACAAAAAGAGACAACTCTGATAATGATGATGGCACCGTCCTTGAATTTGATTGGTCCACACCAGAGACGGCTTTTCTTAGTGCCCTTTAGTCTCTCCACTGGTGATGGACCAGATGACGCCAAAAGGCGTACAACTCAAAAAACAGCGCACCATCAGAGTTATTGAGGGCTCGGGGTGAGCATTTACATTATGAGACCTCCTTTGCCAGTAACAAGATATAGGAATAGGTTTTACCCTTTTAACTGGCACAAAAACTGACACCTTCATTCAAGGCATCGTGTTTGCAATAACCACAATACAAGCAGTCAAAATGCAAACAAAAAAAAGACAACTCTGATAATAATATGCACTGTCCTTGAATTTGATTGGTCCACACCAGAGACGGCTTTTCTTAGAGCCCTTTAGTCTCTCCACTGGTGATGGACCAGATGACGCCAAAAGGCGTACAACTCAAAAAACAGCGCACCATCAGAGTTATTGAGGGCTCGGGGTGAGCATTTACATTATGAGACCTCCTTTGCCAGTAACAAGATATAGTAATAGGTTTAACCCTTTTAACTGGCACAAAAACTGACACCTTTATTCAAGGCATCATGTTTGCAATAACCACAACACAAGCAGTCAAAATGCAAACAAAAAGGAGACAACTCTGATAATAATAATGTTGGCACCGTCCTTGAATTTGATTGGTCCACACCAGAGACGGCTTTTCTTAGAGCCCTTTAGTCTCCACTGGTGTTAGACCAGAAGACGCTAAAAGGCGTACAACTAAAAAAACAGCGCACCATCAGAGTTATTGAGGGCTCGGGGTGAGCATTTACATTATGACACCTCCTTTGCCAGTAACAAGATATAGTAATAGGTTTTACCCTTTTAACTGGCACAACTGACACCTTTATTCAAGGCATCGTGTTTGCAATAACCACAACACAAGCAGTCAAAATGCAAACAAAAAGAGACAACTCTGATAATAATAATATTGGCACTGTCCTTGAATTTGATTGGTCCACACCAGAGACGGCTTTTCTTAGAACCCTTTAGTCTCTCCACTGGTGATGGACCAGATGACGCCAAAAGGCGTACAACTCAAAAAACTGCGCACCATCAGAGTTATTGAGGGCTCGGGGTGAACATTTACATTATGACACCTCCTTTGCCAGTAACAAGATATAGTAATAGGTTTAACCCTTTTAACTGGCACAACTGACACCTTTATTCAAGGCATCGTGTTTGCAATAACCACAATACAAGCAGTCAAAATGCAAACAAAAAAAGACAACTCTGATAATAATATTGGCACTGTCCTTGAATTTGATTGGTCCACACCAGAGACGGCTTTTCTTAGAGCCCTTTAGTCTCTCCACTGGTGATGGACCAGATGACGCCAAAAGGCATACATCTCAAAAAACAGCGCACCATCAGGGTTATTGAGGGCTCGGGGTGAACATTTACATTATGACACCTCCTTTGCCAGTAACAAGATATAGGAATAGGTTTTTACCCTTTTAACCGGCACAATCAAACATGTGAACGGCTGTGTATGTTCTCACACAGGGACGTGGAACTTCGAAGATGTGAATCGCTTCCAACGTGTGTCCATTAAAATGTTTCAAGTTGAAAATGAACAGTCAAACATATCGCAATTGTTAAGTTAAATAAATAAAGTTATATATATTTTTCAAAAAATATATATAATTAATACAAGAAAGTTATAGGGGCTTTTTAAATCGTAAAATCGCAGCCTTTGTACAGCCTGCCCTATATGACGTCATAACAACAGTCTGGACCACTGGACGGGTTCCGCAGGATTGGAAGGATGCCCTGGTGGTCCCCCCTCTTTAAGAAGAAGGGGGACCGCACAGACTGTAACAACTACAGGGGCATCTCACTCCTCAGTGTGAGGCCGGTAAAGGTCCTGGCAAGGATTATTCAGCATCGCCTTGGCCAGGCACGCTGAGGAGAGGCTTGCGGAGCCCCAATGCGGTTTCAGGAAAGGGCGGTCCTGCACAGATGCCATATTACTGTGTAGGAATCTCCTGGTTATACCACCAGCCCACTTAGTGGCGAATGGCGGTTGTTGTTGGGTGTTGGTGGTGTTGTTGTGTTAGTGTTGTTGTGTTAGTGGTGTTGTGTTAGTGGTGTTGTTGTGTTAGTGTTGTTGTTAGTGTTGTCAGTCAGTCGACCCGTGGCACCTGCTGGGTCTGCCCCGTGACCTCCTGCCCGCGGGCGTTCGACACATCACGTGGCCTCAAGGTGCACATGGCCTGGCACAAGCGTCGTGGTGATGTCACCGCCACTTAGTGGCGAATGGCGGTTGTTGTTGTGTTGTTGTTGTGTGTTGTTGTGTTCGTGTTGTTGTTGTGTTCATGTTGTTGTGTTCGGCGGAAACAAATCACCCATCGTCACCATCTAAAAACCCTCCTCCATCATAATCTTCACCACCACCATCACCATCTTCACCACCATCACCACCATCACCACCATCTTCACCACCATTACCACCACCGTCACCACCATCACCACCACCACCATCACCACCATCTTCACCACCACCATCAGCGTTGTTCCTCCTCCTCCTGACGACTTTACTACTGGGGTGGTGGTAATGTGGTGGTGGTGGTGATGGTGGTGGTGGTGATGGTGGTGGTGGTGATGTTGGTGGTGTTGGTAATGGTGGTGGTAGTGATGTTGGTGGTGTTGGTGGTGATGTTGGTGTTGGTGGTAGTGATGGTGGTGGTGATGTTGTTGGTGGTGGTAGTGATGGAGGTGGTGGTGATGTTGGTGGTGGTGGTGTTGGTGGTGATGGTGGTGGGGGTGGTAGTGGTGATGTTGTTGTTGGTGGTAGTGATGGAGGTGGTGGTAGTGATGGTGGTGGTGATATTTGTTGGTGGTGCTCCTCGTCCGTTCGCTCCTCCTCACTCGCCGCTGACTCCTCCCCCATCCTCCCCCCCCCCCCCAAACAACAACAACACAACAACAACACAACAACAACACAACAACAGTCTCCCCCCCCCGTGCCAACCCTCCCTCCCCACCGGCGGGGGTCACAGCTACAGCTGCAGGCACCGTGAGGCCTTGCGAGCCTCGCCCCACAGCAGAAGGCTGAGCAGTGTGAGGCCCCAGGCGGAAGTAGCAGGCCCCAAGGCCCTTGTAGAGGCCGCGAAGGCCCTCAGCTCGCCACGTCCTCAGCAGGCAGTCGGCGAAGCCTCGGTAGACACGGTGCTGGGTGGCGGTGGTGGCGGTGGTGGTGGTGGTGGCGGTGGTGGTGGGGGGGGGGGGGGGGTTTCGTCAGACGTGCCCCCCCCGTCAATGAACTTACGTTCGGGAGATCGGCCGCGGTGCCATTTCTGCGCGGGCGCGGGCGCGGGCGGGTTAACTTCGGCGTGGTGTCTGCGATTTGTGAGCGGAGCGACCGCGTGCTGGGCTGGGCGGGCGGGCGGGGGTGGTTCGTTAGAGAGCGAGCGTAGCCGCGGCCTTGGGGTGCTGACCCGGGGTTTCCGCTTGAGGGCGCGCGGGGCCCAAAGTCGCGGCTTCCGCGGCCGCCGCGCGACCGATCCGAGTAGGCGCGAAGGGTCGCGGTGCACCTGAACGAAACTCTCCCGGGGCCGCCCGCGCCGAGATTACCATCTCCGCGCCGAGATTACCATCTCCGCGCCGAGATTACCATCTCCGCGCCGAGATTACCATCTCCGCGCCGAGATTACCATCTCCGCGCCGAGATTACCATCTCCGCGCCGAGATTACCATCTCCGCGCCGAGATTACCATCTCCGCGCCGAGATTACCATCTCCGCGCCGAGATTACCATCTCCGCGCCGAGATTACCATCTCCGCGCCGAGATTACCATCTCCGCGCCGAGATTACCATCTCCGCGCCGAGATTACCATCTCCGCGCCGAGATTACCATCTCCGCGCCGAGATTACCATCTCCGCGCCGAGATTACCATCTCCGCGCCGAGATTACCATCTCCGCGCCGAGATTACCATCTCCGCGCCGAGATTACCATCTCCGCGCCGAGATTACCATCTCCGCGCCGAGATTACCATCTCCGCGCCGAGATTACCATCTCCGCGCCGAGATTACCATCTCCGCGCCGAGATTACCATCTCCGCGCCGAGATTACCATCTCCGCGCCGAGATTACCATCTCCGCGCCGAGATTACCATCTCCGCGCCGAGATTACCATCTCCGCGCCGAGATTACCATCTCCGCGCCGAGATTACCATCTCCGCGCCGAGATTACCATCTCCGCGCCGAGATTACCATCTCCGCGCCGAGATTACCATCTCCGCGCCGAGATTACCATCTCCGCGCCGAGATTACCATCTCCGCGCCGAGATTACCATCTCCGCGCCGAGATTACCATCTCCGCGCCGAGATTACCATCTCCGCGCCGAGATTACCATCTCCGCGCCGAGATTACCATCTCCGCGCCGAGATTACCATCTCCGCGCCGAGATTACCATCTCCGCGCCGAGATTACCATCTCCGCGCCGAGATTACCATCTCCGCGCCGAGATTACCATCTCCGCGCCGAGATTACCATCTCCGCGCCGAGATTACCATCTCCGCGCCGAGATTACCATCTCCGCGCCGAGATTACCATCTCCGCGCCGAGATTACCATCTCCGCGCCGAGATTACCATCTCCGCGCCGAGATTACCATCTCCGCGCCGAGATTACCATCTCCGCGCCGAGATTACCATCTCCGCGCCGAGATTACCATCTCCGCGCCGAGATTACCATCTCCGCGCCGAGATTACCATCTCCGCGCCGAGATTACCATCTCCGCGCCGAGATTACCATCTCCGCGCCGAGATTACCATCTCCGCGCCGAGATTACCATCTCCGCGCCAATGCGACTTGAGCGAGCTTGCACGGCGCGCTTTACGCAGTAAAATTTACTTAAACAACTTTTAACGAAAACACGCTTTTTAAAATACAAAAAAAAAGAGAGAGAGAGAGAGAGCTTATTATATTTTGTACGTCTCTGCTCCATCAAATAATTGCGACCGAATTTGATTTCATCCAGCGGCAGATCGATCGTCACATCGTAAACGTGAGCGTACTGTGGTAATGGAAGAACTCCACAACGACAACAAGGTCTTGATTTAAAGCTTTCGTGACTGCAGTAATTCATATTCTTAGTTTTTTCGGTAAAGTCACGTTGTTTCTCTTCAACGTGACTTTACCGAAAAAACTAAGAATATGACAACAAGGTCATCTCTTTGACGCGCTTTCATTTAACTCGCTCTGTCTGTTGTCGATGTTGTTGTTGTTGTCGATGTCGTTGTTGTTGTTGTCGATGATGTCGTTGTTGTACCCTCAAATCTTGTAACTCGAACTGTAACCCACTTCCCAATGTGGTATCGACTGCAAACTCGGTATACTGATGTCATGCTGATGACAATAGCTACGATTCGAAATCTTTCGTGACTGCAAGAATTACTCTTTGGTTTTTTTTTCGGTAAAGTCACGTATAAATAAGTCTGAACCACCTCTACGGAGGAGGTAAGAGGTCTGTGTCTTTGTGTTTGTCTCTGCTTGTGCGTCTGCCTTTGTGTCTTGGCTTGGATTTGTGTCTCGGTGCTGTCTCTGCCTGTGTGTGGGCCTTGGTGTTTCCGAGTGGGTGATGCCGCGCCCCACTTTGGCTCCATACATACCTCATGCTAATTTGTCCCTTTGTCTCTCAGCCTCACCTTCTCTGCGTATTTAAGGCGACTTCACTGTGTGCGTGTCCCCTGTGCTGGTTCGCTCTACTTGGATGTCTATGTGTGTGTGTGTGTGCGCGGTCTGTATTTTAAATTTCATACTGAACTTGCAATTTAACAATC
Source organism: Petromyzon marinus (assembly GCF_048934315.1). Taxonomy (NCBI): domain Eukaryota; kingdom Metazoa; phylum Chordata; class Hyperoartia; order Petromyzontiformes; family Petromyzontidae; genus Petromyzon; species Petromyzon marinus. The sequence goes on from NW_027422629.1 coordinate 757,035, forward strand.
TTTGAAATATCTTCTTTGGTTCTTTCGGTAAAGTCACGTAGAATGATAATAAAATAATAAATCATTCTACGTGACTTTACCGAAAGAACCAAAGAAGATGAATCATTGCAGTCACGAAAGCTTTAAATCGAAATCTTTGAAATAGCGTAATCAACCGGACTATGCGTTTAATTGTGTTTTGACCAACCGTCTGTGTTGCTTTATATGGTTGTCCAAATTGTGCTAAACCCTGATTGTTTGGTATGCTTCTCTCTCTGTTGTACCCTGGTGTATCTGTGTTAGTTCCCCCCTACTTGGGTGTCTGTGTATACATCTGGGGTTATATGTGTTTCCTCTCTCTCTCTCGCAAATTTAGCTCTTCTGTACCTGATGATGGCTGCTTGTGTTGCAACCGAAACGTCGTACGCTACTGTCTTATTTTATTATTTCTTATTTATACGTGGCTTTACCGGAAAAAAACCAAAGAGTGACTTTAACTATGTTCTATCATGAAAAATAAAATAAAAAAACAAACACATATACACCAGTAAAACCTTGGATTGCGAGTGACTTGATCTGCGAGTGCTTTGCAAGGGGAGCAAATGTTTGAGTAAATATTGATTTGATAAACGAGCGAGGGTCTTGCAAATACGAGCAGTGTAACACGTGTGCACGCTCTACACTGCCGTAATCCAAATCACGTTGTGATTTCCAAATCACGTTGTGATCCAAATCACGTTGTGATCCAAATCACGTTGTGATCCAAATCACGTTGATCCAAATCACGTTGTGATTTGGATTACAAGCACGTTTCCGGAACGAATCACGCTCCTCGCTACCCAAGGTTTGACCGTAGCTTAAAATATTCATATCCTTAGTTCTTTCGGTAAAGTCACGTTGAAGGGAAACAACAAAATAATAAAAAAAATATATGAAACAATAAAAAAAATTCTCACGACGTTTCGACCATAACACAAACGGTCATCTTCAGGTGTGTCGGTTCGCATTAATTAATTTATTTATAAACGGTGCATTTATTTATTTTAAAAAAACCGTTAGCGCCACGCGCAGCGATTTGGCAGTTTGTTTAGGACTAGTCCATCTATATTCTGAAACAGAGGAGGGGGGAGACGAAATTTTTATTTTATTTTATAATGTATGCTGTCTCCCCCCTCCTCTGTTTCAGAACATAGATGGACTAGTCCGTCTAAACAAACTGCCAAATCGCTGCGCGTGGCGCTAACGGTTTTTTATAAATAAATAAATGCACCGTTTAAAAATTAATTAATGCAAACGGACACACCTGAAGACGACCGTTTGTGTTATGGTCGAAACGTCGTGAGAATTTTTTTATTGTTTTATATATATATTTTATTATTTTGTTGTTTCCCTTCAACGTGACTTTACCGAAAGAACTGAGAATATGAATTACTGCAGTCACGAAAGCTTTAAATCAAAATTGTAGTTTAAATCGTTATCTTTGTTTCCTTTACATGCTTTTATTTAACTCGCTCTGTTGTTGTTGTTGTATCCTCAAATGTTGTAACTCAATTGTAACCCACTTCCCAATGTGCTATCGACTGCAAAACTTGGTATATACTTATGTCATGCTGATGACAGTACTATGTTATATCATGAGAAAATAAATATTTTTGAGTATTATTATGTTATATTTTGATTTAAAGCTTTCGTGACTGCAGGGATTCATATTCTTGGTTCTTTCGGTAAAGTCACCACCACGTAGAAGGGAAACAATAAAATAATACAAATATAAAACAATACAATTATTGTAAAACAATAAAATTATTATTCTTGGTTCTTTCGGTAAAGTCACCACCACGTAGATAGGGAAACAATAAAATAATACAAATATAAAACAATAAAATTATTATTCTTGGCTCTTTCGGTAAAGTCACCACCGCGTTAGAAGGGAAACAATCAAATAATAAAAATATAAAACAATACAATTATTGTAAAACAATAAAATTATTATTCTTGGTTCTTTCGGTAAAGTCACCACCACGTAGAAGGGAAACAATAAAATAATAAAAATATAAAACAATAAAATTATTGTAAAACAGTAAAATTATTATTCTTGGTTCTTTCGGTAAAGTCACCACCACGTAGATAGGGAAACAATAAAATAATAAAAATATAAAACAATACAATTCTCACGACGTTTCGACTGCAACGCAAGCAATCATCATCAGGTGTGAAAACCACAGCAATCATCATCGGGTGTGATAACCACAGCAAGAAAATAATGTTTATACTTTTATTATTTGTGTTGTTTCCCTTCCACGTGGTGGTGACTTTACCGAAAGAACCAAGAATAATAATTTTATTGTTTTACAATAATTTTATTGTTTTATATTTTTATTATTTTATTGTTTCCCTATCTACGTGGTGGTGACTTTACTGAAAGAACCAAGAATAATAATTTTATTGTTTTACAATAATTTTATTGTTTTATATTTTTATTATTGTATTGTTTCCCTTCTACGTGGTGGTGACTTTACCGAAAGAACCAAGAATAATAATTTTATTGTTTTACAATAATTTTATTGTTTTATATTTTTATTATTTTATTGTTTCCCTTCTACGTGATGGTGACTTTACCGAAAGAACCAAGAATAATAATTTTATTGTTTTACAATAATTTAATTGTTTTATATTTTTATTATTTTATTGTTTCCCTATCTACGTGGTGGTGACTTTACCGAAAGAACCAAGAATAATAATTGTATTGTTGTACAATAATTTTATTGTTTTATATTTTTATTATTTTATTGTTTCCCTATCTACGTGGTGGTGACTTTACCGAAAGAACCAAGAATAATAATTTTATTGTTGTACAATAATTTTATTGTTTTATATTTTTATTATTTTATTGTTTCCCTATCTACGTGATGGTGACTTTACCGAAAGAACCAAGAATAATAATTTTATTGTTTTACAATAATTTTATTGTTTTATATTTTTATTATTTTATTGTTTCCCTATCTACGTGGTGGTGACTTTACCGAAAGAACCAAGAATAATAATTTTATTGTTTTACAATAATTGTATTGTTTTATATTTTTATTATTTTATTGTTTCCCTATCTACGTGGTGGTGACTTTACCGAAAGAACCAAGAATAATAATTGTATTGTTTTACAA